>NC_051181.1:124786665-124856456 GCF_013339695.2 Rhipicephalus sanguineus
GAGTGAGTGAGTGAGTGAGTGAGTGAGTGAGTGAGTGAGTGAGTGAGTGAGTGAGTGAGTGCTTGTAATCACTGTGTAAACGTCTCCAGCTGTAATGGCATCTCTCTCTTCGAATCGAATCGAATCGAACACAAATCCAATAGCTTACATTTACGATCAAATCATTTCCATACTAGATTTCTCTTGTTCTTTTTTCTTTCTGTTTTGGTTATGTGCACAAAAGCGAGAGAAAAAGTTCGACAGTCAGTGAGTATACCGCATGAGTCTTCTTTTAGAACACTTAAGAAATAGATACAGAAAACAAAGACTTCATGCGTGGCTCACCTCCTCGAGATTACGGCATCCAAGCCCGTAATTTACGACGCCAGTGAGGCGTACAAGCGCTGACCTACTTTGTGGCAGGCGTGCCAGCCACCTCCTGGCTCGCCGAGATGTCTTTACGGAAAAAGAAGTCGAATATCCCCCAAAATTTCGATCACATATTGCGGCTGCCGCTATAACATCTTGCGTGGCGGCACGGAACATGGTTTATCCGCGTGTGTTAGGGCGCGACACAGCACGTAGGACGAACGCACTTCGTTGGTGCTTTTTTTTTTCTGTTTGTTTAGTCCTAATGTGCGCCGATAAACCACACCCCATAAGCTAGTAACCAACAAGCGCACCTCACTGTCTTTAATTACATGGCAGAGTTCGACCTATTCGGCGTTGTTCGATAATACATTCGTTCGGTACATTACTTCCGTTGATTAGTTGGCAGATAAGCTTGTACGTTAGCTAGTACAGTAGTTGGTACATTAGCTCGTACATTATTTGGTACATTATTTGACACATCAGTTGACACATCAGCTCGCGCATAAGTTCGTGCACTATAGTTCGGTAACGTCGGTCGGGTACGTTACTTCGATACGCTGATTCGGTACATTACTTCGCGCATTATTTCGGCACATTACCTCGGTACATTATTCCGGCACATTATTTCGCATGTTAACTGTACTTTCGTACGTTCATTTATGCATTATTTGGCTTCCACCTCATGCCTCGTACAAACTGTGGGTGACTGAACTATAATCGAGCGGATATATAGTTAAATGAAAATACAAAACAAATTAACCTGGAAGGCCCTAGTGCACTTGCACAGAAGAAATCATGATTGGAAAAGCTCTAACATAAAGAGGGACATGGTCAGTTAACTGGTTCTTCTGCAGTTTCGTCTGAATTCGCAAAACTATATGCATCTTCCGCTCGTTCGCAACACATGCGAGTTCCGTTGCAAAGCAATGCCGAATTGTTTTTGTACGACGACTCGGTGTCGTTGTCCTAATTATTGTCGTCTCGTGACGAGGCGGTGCCCTCATTGGTTGGGGAGTTCCATAACTCAATGCAGTGTTTCCATAATAAATTGCTCGGTTTTACGTCTGAAAACCACGATATGATCATGAGGGACACCGTATAGTGGAGGTTTCCGGCGATTTCGACCACCTGAAGTTTGTTAACGTGCGCCTAAATCCATGTATACGGGCCTCTATAGCATTTGTCCTTCATCGAAATGCGGCCGCCGCAACCGGGATTCGATCCCACGACCTTCGGGTCAGCAGTCGAGCTTCAGCTCTTTCACACACCTGTGATGGAGCCTCTACAAATAACATACGTATTAAACAAAAATTAATGAAGAATAATTTACGCAGCCCATATTCCTAAGGCAGTGACGTTGGATAATTAAGGGCAATTACCTCCGCAGCAGCGGCTCAGTTCAGGGCTGAAGCGCTCTACTCAGCTACTGCAGGTCGCGGGTTCGATTTCTGGCAGCGGAATGGAAAAAGAATTCTCGTCTGCTTAAATAATAAACCTCAGGTGGTCAAAATCAATCAGGGCTCCCTAAGCACACGGCGTGTCTCTCACAATCATATTACGGTTTGGGCGCGCAAAAACCATTATTTATTTATTTATTTATTTATTTATTTATTTATTTATTTATTTATTTATTTATTTATTTATTTAGCTGGGCTCTTTTACGTACATGTTTCTTCCATATTTCACTTTGTTTCGAATGAGAAATGATTCTGCATTTTACTCGACATTTGAAGGCGCACTTCTCGAATATTCGTCTTCGATTCAGACATTCCAATATTCCGACACAGCTTACCTAACCAGCGAATGTCAGTTACTCACTTTGTTCAGAACACAATCGTAATCTTTAAAGGGACGCTATAGAGAAAACCGATCTTTCTCGTATCAGTAAATTACTATTTCACGATACCGAAATCACCACGCTTAGCGCGAGAAGACGCATATGGTAAACGAGAAAACGCGCAAAAAGAAAATGATGGTGGCGCCGCCACTTTGAAGTTCACGCACCAATCGCCGTGACGTCCTAGATCTTGACGGCGTCTGCTAGGGCATAAGTAGTTCCTAATGGGTAAAAATGAAGTGCATTGTCTTTTATGCGAGCCACAGACTTAACATGCCAAGCTTCAGAAAATTTCATTGGGCCAATGCCGCCAAAACATGAAAAATGACCTTTGAAATCCATGATGTCACGCGCGGAGATTTCGGCGCGAAATTTCAAAACGGGAGTTCGACCTTGATTTAGGACTCCCCTATTATTAAAGTTATGATGGTGAAATTAACGACATTAAAGTTTTCAGAGTACAATTTATCAATCAAAACCGATTCATTGCTTCATAGTGCCCCTTTAACATTTCTTGTAAGTGCCTACAGTCCTTTAAAAGCACAGTCCGTTAACCAAAAATTCAAATCCAACCGGACCCAGAAGTGTCGTCTCCAACATTTCGAATAAAATAAATACAGCGTATGGCTATAGATTCGAATGAATGCGGTAAGTTTTAGACGGAAAAACCGTAGCGCAAAAGGAACAAGGACGACGGGAAAACACGGGACTGGCGCTAACTTCCAACCGCGGTTTATTGTCGAAAAAAAAAAAAAAAAACGAGTTTACGCACATCGCAAGGCCAGCATTGGGTCACACCTTCGCGATAATCGAGACGGGAAACACAGAACGTCTCATGGAAAACTAATACGTTTGCCAACAATTGCAAGGAGCAGGTCACCTCGCGGCACATTGCAAACGACGTTCAAGCACGCCGAAGTTCCGGTACACCACGTTGCTAGCACGTGGTGGTGACAAAGATAGCAGAGAGATAAAAGAAGCCCTTTTCATCATAGCTGCAAAAAAGGATGCATCAGCACACCCCCGTTACATTTAACGCAGGCAGAAATAAAGTTTCTAGAAAACGACATACACTGATCTGCCGAAAATTTGTCTATGCTTACGAAGGCATATGCGCTATATTCTTGCATCATCATTCTTTTCTTCTAGTCATTTCGCTATGTCCCTCCCATCACCTTATCCATCCTATCTGATTGTCAAGCTGTATTTGACACTTCGCAAGATGTGAATGAACTAGTTGTGAGTTTGCGCACCACCTCTGCTGTAGTCCCTGTCTCGTCCTCGTCTCGTAATCCGAAGCGCAACAAGAAATCATGGAACACAGAGTCGTCAGGACCCCTAAAAAACTCACAAGGTCCCTATGCGTTCCGACTCGAAGGCGAAGGCCATTTTTTTTTTTTTTTTCTCAGTTGTTGTATTGGTTCTCCTCCACCCCCCCTCCGAAAGCTTTCTGCACCTAACGTGCTTTTGCACTGCCTCCATGATCGGAGGCATTGCAAACTCTCTGCACCTCGGCTGGTTTTGCACTGCCTCCGTGATCAGCCCACCTTTAACCAAGTGAGGATGCCATGTGATGGCGTCATGTTATGCGACGTCGTGCTGACGTCATGTGGTGACGTGATCACGTGATGAGATGATTTTTCGCATCACTCGTATTGACGGCGCCGACGGTCAATTTTCGCGTCTGATGAGGCATCTAAGGCTTTCGTCTTAATACAGCCGCATCACAGCCACGCACCATCATGAAACCATGCGCACATGCGTGGCAGAGTTAACGACAAAGTCATGAACCAACTCGCCGACAAATCGTTTTACTAGGAATACGGTAAACATTACGAGTTATAGTTTAGGAAGGTATTGCTACGCCGGTCTCGCTGCGCGATGTTGCCGCTTTTGCACGCTCGAGCGGATCGAGCCGGCATCCATCGCACGCACGGTCAGAGCTGACCTTGCGCGTCCATATTTTGAGAGCGCAATGACCCGACCCGACCCCGCCCTACCCTCCTGACCCGACCTGTCGCTGGCTCCCTGCACGGTTGACCCTGTCCTTTATTTAACCTTTCGGAGTACAAAGACAGAGTATGCATAAACAAAAGTGCCCGGCCGACCTGTCTGATCAAGAACTTGACCAGTGTATCATGCCATATGGTAATGAAGTGGAATCCCCCTCTCCCCGACCTGGGCGTCACCCCTGTCGCATTTACCGGTGAAACAAAAGAAAAATTACGCGGAGAACGTTCCGAGACAGGAAGACAGCAGTTTGCATGAGGAAGCGAACGCGGGCAGCAGAGATATTCTAGTAGACATCAAGAGGGAATAAAAAGGTACTTCGTCCGTGGCCATCGTCCTGCAGTGAACTCAAACTGGGATGATGATGTAAGACGGGCACGCCGCCAAACGTCTTCGTCAATCGCTTTCACTGTGCCATTTCGTCATCCTTCCGCACTCTCGGGCAACAATAACAGCAACCACAGCAACAACAACGCTGCGGACATTTCACGTGTATAGTCCGAGAAAGTGCTTCTCGGTCATCAGCGCTCAGGCGTGCATACCATCTCGTGAGCGAACTCCGTCTGCTCACGCTGACTGGCTGCTGCAAGCATGCAGCGAGTCGCTTAACCCAGTTGCGCAGGCAAAGCGTAGCTCTCTTTCTCTTGGGCTCTCAGCGTGCACCCTCTCCCTCTTTCTGCATTTCTTTTCCGGTTCTGTAGCAGAGCAAGCAGCTGTTCGGATGTGGACCACGCCGGTCGGTGCGAGAGGCCGCGACCGGCTTTCTTCTTCCGCCGGTCGCCACCGTAGGGGCGAGGCGCGGTGCTCTCAACAATCGGAGTATTATATAGTGACCCTCTTTGCCGCGAAGGCAACGCCGGCCGAAGCGGCGGCTTCCAAACAACGCGGCAGCGCTCGCCGCAGCTTCCGGTGGGCCCGCGGCGTCAGCGTCAATCCAGGTCGCTCGGAACAAACGCGCCCGAATATTCGACGTTTACGAATAATTCCTGCTCCATAGCATGCAGAGCGAACTAGTACATGTACGAGGTGTTGCCCGCCTAACCTTAGCCAACCGGTTCACTTAACTTTATCGAAGACAATAGGCAGTTTTAGAATAGCGTACGCAAAGCTTTGCGTTGGCTTTTCGCGCAACTGCGCATGCGTCGTACGCTAACCGCTTGATGGATATATCTGACCAAATCCAACTATAACCAACTACGAGTTCACACCAAATCCAACTACCAAGCTCCACACTCACGAGTGAGTCAGCTGACCGCAACGCTAATAAACTCTTCGCAAGCGCCACGCGTCCGTAGTACGCACACCGCCCGTATACAATACGGACGGTCCCCCCTCGACCGGTCCCCTCTCGGCCCGGTGCCCTCGGAGAGTATGCGTGTCGTCATCACGCAACTAGACAAGAAGAAGAAGCAAGAGGTACGACGGCCGTGCAGCGGCGGTGTCCCAGGTCAACCCCGACACACAACGTTCTACACGCATCCAAGCTAAGGCGGCCTGTTCCAGCACGTTGGCGGCGACTTCGTTCATTCGGGCCGCCGCTTCGAGAGCGTTCAGCAAGAGCTTGTTGTAGACCTCTCGCATCAGCTCGCAACCATGCGGCAAAAGCCAAACAGGAGAAGGAACGTGTCAACCGTTCGTTCAAGACGAGGTCACGCCGCTCCGTTGTCGTCCTCGGAGTGCGAAGTCGAGGAATAGAACGTGCAGTTAGAGTTAGTTCTTGGCGCAGGAAGTCAAGCAGCAGACAGACATCACGCTCGCGTGTTTGTGCAGTGCACACAGACCCTGCTAGCCACCCTAACCCTGCTTGCGCGGCGCGCACGCATGATTCACGCGTTTACATCTTTAGCTCCCCCAACCGTCTCTTTCTTTCTTTCTTTCTTTCTTTCTTTCTTTCTTTCTCTCTTTCTTTCTTTCTTTCTTTCTTACTTTCTTTCTCTTTACCAGTACTTCACGCGAACGGGGACACGTGCGTGCAGAACTGGTTGGCAGAGCGACAGCGGTATGCCGTGAGGATTGTTCAAGACAGGTATGCCTGAATGAAACGGAGGTGTTGTCAAAGCGCAGAGATAGGACCGCGCGGGAAATTGCTGAAGCTTTCTTTATTCGTAAGTCTGGTGACATGTGCGTGGCTTGGTGATGGTTGATCGCAGCAACACAGACACGACAAGCAGACTTTGCCTCCCCCCACACCCTCTATTGGTCGAGTCCAAAAGTCAACATGCTACATAATGAATGAAAAAAAAAAAAAATTGGCGAAGCTTGCACTAAGTCGCGCAAGGCTTAAAAGTCGAATCTCCATGGTTGCTTCTACGTTGTTGCTATGGTGATGCTAGATTGCTTCTAGGTTGTTGCTAGGCTTTAGCTAGGTGATGCAAGGTTGTTTCTAGGTTGATTCTCAGCGCAGACAAGTTCAAGTTAAACCAAAGACAGTCACAGACACGACAAGGATGTCCAAACTCCAAAGACAGAAACTTGAGCTGAAACCGAGCGTTCGCACCTCCCATAGATCTACGGGCACGTCGTCGTTTGCGTGGGGCTTCCATCGCTTCAAGGTCTTTCAAATGTCTTTTCGCAGCCGCCGTTGCCTTTCTCGTTGTATACGTACCGCTGAAGCGCTCCGTACAGATGCTTCAGTGAAGCGGAAACTTGCGGCCACGGTGTTTATCACTGGGTTAATTCCGACGGTTTATTAAAGATTATAACCTTTAATAAACAGTCGGGATTAAAATTAATAAACCGTCTAGACAGACGTAACCAGTAATTGAGATAATTATCTCAATTACTGGTTACGTCTGCCGAGAAATCTTAATTGGTGTTCGCCGCCCGTCTATTGCCTTCTTCACATTTAGCGGACCAGCGGTGAGCAGTGGGATTTGCCTGATTTCTGAGGCACATACCCGTTCATGATGATAGTTTTTTGTACACTTTTGTACGCACCAAAGTTCTTAGGACCGGCTTAAACAACTTCGCCGTTAAAGAATGAAAACGAAGAGATGAGATGCTTCTCACAATGGCCTGCCTTTGGTCCCTGGCTTTCCAGTAGTAAAGATGGGAAAAGTTCTTGGAGTGCAACATCAGGGGCCTTCGGCAGCTGTTATCGTCAAAAACATGCATAGCCGTAACCCTTCTCCTTAAACAATGACAGGACAAGTCCGACTGAGTAAAATATGGAGCAGACTTTGCACCCCCCCCCCTGCCCCCCGTGCGCACGTCTATGACTCTTACAGTGTCCTCAAAAAGAGTTTTCGTGATGCATCGGTGACCCGGTCACTCGGTGCACCGGACCTCGCGAGCCTGCGAGATCCGAAGCCATATGCAGGTCCAGGCGATAGCATCTCGCCGATGACAGCAGCAGCGGAACACTTTGAGACGTCAGGCGAGGGCGATCTGTTTTCCGCGTTTACAACGGACGTGCACGACTCGACCCCACTCGATTTGGAAGCAGGAGCCTTTCCGGACAACACCGCCATGCAGACGTGCAGTCGCTGTCGAGCCATAGGCGTATACCCGCGTCTACCCGAGTACCCCGTGTTCCGCTAGGATGATGGACAGGCAGTCCGCTCGTGCACGCGTCAGAATCACCTACACATACGTACCGTGCGGGGAACAGGTTTCGTGCCCGACTTCGCGGAGGAAAGAAATATTAGAAAGACGAAAAGCGTCCGCCTGTCTTTTCCAGTGCAGAATCCTTTATGCGTGTTATGCAACGCGTGACAAAAGACTGCTCTGCGTCGTTTCCTCTGCTTGAGTTTCGCGACGTCGCGTTTGTTGAAAGACCCTTCCAAGTTAGCCCTCAAAAGCTTCTCTTTGCCGCCTTTTTATTTATTTTTTTCCTGCACGTCGATTACCGTAAGAACCTGTCTATAAAACGAGCGTGCCTAACACGAAGGACACTTCCTTTTCGGTTAGTGGTCTTCCCGACAAACGTGAGCTACGCTAATCTACAGCAGAGAATTCTAATGAATGCTCAGTTGTCATTCCGGACATAGCGAGATAAACGTGAAGGACTCGCAACACAAACGTGCAATTAACATTCGAAGTCCTTTTTTGCTTTTTTAATATAAAAAAGCAAGCGACTCGCCTGTCAGCCTGTACAAAACGTTTTTTTTTCTTCGCGCATACAACGTTACGCCATATCTTACGAAATATATTAATTTGAATCGATCGATTCATAAATTGTTTATGACATCACAAATCAACTCTGGAGTGATTAGAGATGGCAGTGTGGACTGTGGATTAATTTTTGAGCACCTAGAGTTTTTTAGCACGTGGCTAAATGTGTGCACGCTAACGTTTTCTGTATTGCGTTTTCACTGAAGTGCTGCCCTCACAGTAGGGTGTCGAACCCTCAACATCGCTCTTTGGACCAGGATGTCGTGTTTATCCACAGCGCTTCCGTGACGGGCCATTGCATGGGAATGGCGCGCACGTGAAGAAGTAAGTTAACCTCGTCAATACCGAAAAAAAAAAAAAAGCGAACGTAGGCAACAAAAAGAGAACGCAGTCTGCAAGTGTTATTTCGAATGGTTCCGCAAGTCCAAAGAAAAAACATTGCGACAAAATTTTCATTTTCGAAGGGTGACAGTGGGTTTCAACCACGGCCGCCTGGATCATCGGCGCGCGCCCCGATCCAGGCGGCCATGTTTCAACAAACAGGGACATGAGTTGCGAACATGGTGCGGATCCAGGTGCCTACTTTGGGGGGAGGGGGGGGGGTGAGTTAGAGGGCGGGGACAAAATTTTCCTTCCCCCTTTTGGGCAATAGTAGCCGAAGCAACCTGACAAAGGAGGTGGACGACAGGCACTGAAGGAGGGGGGGGGGGAGGTGACACAGAATTTCTTTGGGGATCGCCCCCCTCCCCCCCCCCCCCCGATAAATGCGAATTCCGGCTTTCAGTGCTTTGAATATTTTTTAGATGATTCCCAAAGACCAACAGCATAACTTTCGTTCACACTAAGTTGTGTTTAAAATATTAATTGCAAGACTAAGTGGTTAGGCCAAAGCAGCAGCGCGCTGCCGTTTTGTTTTGTTCGCACACCAGCCGCTAACGTGGACACGGGTAACGAAGAGATTAAGCTCCCGGGGAAGAGGTCAAAAAAGGTATTTTTTTCTTTTGCTAACTTGTCCCTTTCGGGAGAGCCCTCTACCAAAGCAGTGGACTTTGTCCAGTGGGACTGGGACGCGTGCAAGTGCGCGTACAGCAGGGAAACCCCTGTCGATCCCCCCCCCCCCTTTTTTTTTTCTTTTTCGAGCGGAATGTACTCTTTACCCCGCAAGAACTTGAGCAAACGGGAAGGAACGCCGCCTACAGACAGACCTATGTACACGGAATAATCATGCCCAAACTCGTAAACACGTACCCACTGCGAGACACCCTGCCACGCATGGTCCAGCAGCTTAGAACGACAGGAAGAGGAGCTCGTCCGTAGGGTTTCGTGGTAAAAGAAGGCAGGCGTGCAAACACGGACACAAGAAAAGAGTCGCGTTCTCTTAATATCTTCTCTTGTGTCCGTGTTTGGGCGCCTACCTTCTTTTGTCATGGTCTAGGAGCGTGCACTGTGCGACACAGGCACAGGCCCCCACCTCACAAGCTCCGAAAGACGGCTCCGAACGAGGGTGCCCCCACAGAAGCACAAGATGCGCACCCCAAAGTCAACCCATCAAGCTGAAACGTGGGAGGCCAAGCGTTCCTCTGACGACCTGGACAACCACGCAGCGCGTTCTCATCGCCCGAGCAAAGAAGGCAGCCCAAACCAGAGGGTTCCTGGAATAAGGAACTCTCCCGCCTAGGTTGCACTTCATGGAGGGGCTTTAGTTGCACTGTTCCAGAAGAATATATATATATATAATTATAATATATATATATATATATATATATATATATATATATATATATATATATAATATATTATATATATATATATATATATATATATATATATATATCTTATAATATATATATATATATATATATATCAGGGGCGTAGCCACGTTAGGGCACACCGGGCCCGTGCCCCCCCCCGAAATTTTTTTTTGCCATAGCATACAGAGCAGAAAATGACACTCGACCACATCTGCCTGCTCGTCCCCACTACAGATCAAGGAGGTGCCCCCCCCGAAAAAAATTTCTGCTACGCCCCTGATTATATATTTCTTTTTGCAACAACGTGGTTCTGGCACCAGGCACGTGCTGTTGGGACAAAAGCAAACAGTGCACCAATGCGCATTGCCGATTCTTAGGTGTTTCCTAAGGTGAGATAGAGGGCCCTCCATGACGTCTCGTCTTCCCAGTAAACTCACTGAGTAGCCGTCTGCTGCCCAAAACCATGGGATAAACACATTCAACAATGAATTAAATTAATTAATTGGCAACGTGGAAAAGCACCACTGCGTCTACAGATTAATTTTCACCATTTCAACCGCTGGCGTAGCCAGGGGTGGGGGAAGGGGGCCTATGTGACGTTATAGTGACTTCATGACGATGTCATAAATTCTGGGGACTTGTAACGTCATAATGACGTCGTATTTCTGGCTACGCGACTGACTTGAACGTGCATTTGCTCAGCGGGTATACATAAACCTAAGTAGCCGAGCCCTCTTTGCATCTTGCCAGTCCATACGTATAGAAAGAAGCATGGAAGACTGCGCATACATTTTGCAGACCCACTGACCGCTTCCAGTCATCGTGTTGCGCCCCCTCGACACGTTGGGCCCAAGGCCTCTCACTAAGGAAACAGGCTGCTATACTTCCTTCTTGCCTGCCTTCACGACATTGCGTGTCAACGTGGTGCCCGAAGGCAGTTCATTCCGGTGGGTTGCGTCACAGAGGGATGCAAAAGTACGGGAGGTCAGAGGCCGGTTAGGCCCCCCTGACAGATGGCCGCCCGACCGACCCAGCTAAGCGGCAGGCGCAGTTAACTTGCGTAACATGCGAAACCGTTGCACATGACCGGCCCATTGAAGATGCTCCGGAAGAATGGTGTTGGCAATCGATCCCCAACAAGCAGTGGCGTGGGGTGACACACCGGGCACGTGCCCTCCCCCCCAAAGTTTTTTTCTGCCATAGGGTACAGAGCACCAAAATGACACTCGACCACACTTCAGACCACACTTCAGACCACACTTCAGACCACACTTCAGATCAAGGACGTGCAATGATTGTCACCTACAGCCGCATTCGAAGAGTGCGCTTTTCTTTTACTTTTTAATTTTCGCATCTTTTTGAGCCAACGAGGGCCCGATAATATGTCGAAGTGTACGAACGTGCTGTTAAAGAAATTCTGGTACGTATGCAATACAGAAATCCCTTACCGATCCTCGCCCTCGACTGCGCATCCGGGATTATACACCGAAACATGCCATAAGAAAAGAACATAAAGTGGTGTGCAACGAAGCTAACGGCCGTTGGACATGTTCGCGGAGAAACAGCAACAAGACTAGGTACCGGTTCGGTAATACGCTTTCTTGATGATTGCTTCCGGCAGCCCGAAAACTAGGCCATGACTATAGCTTTCGGATATATATATATATATATATCTATATGAGTACGTCAAGCAATGCAGTTTTTTACAACTAGTCAAGCAATTTTCGCCAAGGCAACAGTCGGCGCAAACATCAACGCATGTTTGGGTGAATTTGCGTGGATTCATTATCGCGACTGGCTTACGATGGCCACCTATATATGACGAGATGATAACGACAACAAAAAAGAAAAGCTGCGAAACAGAAAGACGGAGAAAAGTGGTTGGGGGGAGGAGTGGGGTAGAGGGGTCGAGGCATGCTCGCTTTTTCCTGTCCCAGAGCCGCCGGTCATCCACCGGTTTTTCCAAAGGGGGGCTACCCCGTCATGACGTTCGATTGTGTCCGGTTACCAATATGGAATAGGCGCGGCCTCTCTTTTCCGCTCTCTTCTACATCAGCAACTGACATATACATCAGCACCTTTGAAATACATCCAAAGCGCTTATTCATCAGGGTTTGT
Source organism: Rhipicephalus sanguineus (assembly GCF_013339695.2). Taxonomy (NCBI): domain Eukaryota; kingdom Metazoa; phylum Arthropoda; class Arachnida; order Ixodida; family Ixodidae; genus Rhipicephalus; species Rhipicephalus sanguineus. The sequence goes on from NC_051181.1 coordinate 124,798,846, forward strand.
GCTGCAGGAGTTGTACATTAAAAGGGTTACACATCAGAGGCTATACCGTGCGAGCTCCTGAAAGGGGGGCTACACATGTATACATCGAAGCGCGCGAAACACCTCCGGAGAACGCTTTTGCACGATCGAAAGCGCCGGGAACCCGTGATCGACTCAACCGCAGCGGAAGCGCGTAGTATATGTGGACGATTACACTTTCGGTAGAGATATATGAGCACGAATACATTACGCAATGCCGAGAACTCCGGGCGCCACCATTTTCCATGCACGTTCTTTGCGAGGTCATAATTGCAGATGCATGCTATAGGCACCCTCACGCGCGGCCTATACGCGCCGGCTCTTCGCGAGCGCGGATATGAGTGCATCGCGATAACGCGGCTATTACACGAAGCAGCTTACGTAATCCTTAGTACGTGCGTTGCGCTAACCGTGTAAGGAGGGCGCAGGAAACACAGCCGCGTCACGAGAGCCGTGGCAGTGAACGTCAACACAGCCCCTCCACTTGACCGACTTGGGACAGGGTCACCAGCCTCGCTCATTATAAGTAGGGCAGTGCTAGTTACAATAGCTTTTTTTTTTTTTTTCACCGCTGAAGGTTCGTTAAGCTGACGATTCGTATAAGATTCGCGCGACCTTACGAGAAATATTTGTCGGTGGTGAAAGTGTAATCTTGATTAATAACGCCACGACGCAGATTATCTCGAGTGGTGCGCAGGTGCTATTGTAATTTCAATGGAGGCGATATTAGATTCAGCCAACTTTAAAGAATATTGCACGAAAAATAAACAGAAAAGAAGATGCTGAAGAAATGATACCATGGGGAATATCAGCGTTAAGTTTTTAGCACACAGACAACTCAGGTAATAAGAAAGAAAGAAAGAAAGAAAGAAAGAAAGAAAGAAAGAAAGAAAGAAAGAAAGAAAGAAAGAAAGAAAGAAAGAAAGAAAGAAAGAAAGAAATAGGAGGCGGATGCTTCGAGTGATCAAGAGGAGCATCGAACAAGGAATGTTGTTGTGTAGCCATCGTATCGAAAAGGGGATTTGTCCTTAGCAGCAACTACTTTCCTTAGCAACGCTTACATACGCGTATATACTATATGCCTTCCCCTACCTCGCGTTGTTATTGTTTTTATTGCCTTAATCGATATATATATAATGATCGACACATCGGCTTACCACTTCCCTTTCCGAGGTTGAGCTGGGCATGTATTAATACTGCTAAGAAAAACAGTTGTTGTGAGAAAGACAAGTCGAAGCCTCGGCTTTTTATACACAGCACAGTTAACGTTCCTCGTTCGATTGTCGCTGAAACACGCTAAGCTCACGCTCCGCCATCCTTAATGAGGAGGAGGACGAATCGGCTCATGTGAGCGTCTTAAGTGCAACGAGCTTCAGAACATGTAGTCATGTGGTCGATAGCGTAGTCGTATTACGTAATACGAGGGCAAATAATGAAAATCGCTATCCATTATTATTATTATTATTATTATTATTATTATTATTATTATTATTATTATTATTATTATTATTATTTGGTTTTACATCGCAAAATCACGATATGATTATGAGAGACGCCGCGTAGCGGAGTGCTCCGGAAATTTCGACCACCCTGGGTCTCTTGAAAGGGACACTAAAGAGCAAAACGATTTTTCTCATATTAGTAAAGTACTCATTCACAATCCCCAAAACACCACGCTTGCTGCCAGAAGAAGCTTAGTAAGCGAGAAAACGCGCAAAAACAAAATGTGGGTGGCGACGCCACCTTGAAGTTTCCGCACCATTTGCCATGACGTCACATGTTTGACGGCGCCTACTAGGGACTACGTAGTTCCTAATCGGTAAAAATGAAGTACAATGTCCTTTGAGGGGGCCATAGACTTAACATACCAAGTTTGAGGTAGTTTTGTTGATCCAATGGCGCCGAAATACGATAAATACACTTTGAAATCCGTGACGTCACGCGGGGAGATTTCGGCGCAAAATCTAAAAATGAAACTTTGAACTTGAGTTTCTCCTCTATTAATAAACCTATGATGGCGACATTAACGACATTAGAGTTCTCAGAGCACAATTTATCGATCTAAAGGGATCCATTGTTTCTCTATAGTATCCCTTTAACGTGCACCTAAATCTAAGCTACGGGTCTCTAGCATTTCGCTGCTATCGAAATTCGATCGTCGCGGCCGGGATTCGATACCGTGACCTTTGGGACTCGAGCACCATAACCACGTACTAGACCACCGCGGCGGGTAAATAGTTATCCGCGTTTACATCTGTTGAACGTTCGGCCGCGTCACACTCAAGTTCCCTTATCGAAGTGCCCAAAGAAAGAAACAAACATTAACTTTCATTTGCTAAATAGCACACCCTTTAGTCTAAAAGTCGGGCGTAAGAAGTAGCAATAAACGTGATTTCAATTAATTCAAGGCACTCGCGCGTGTTTTCAGCGTGGACGTTCGTTCACAATGACCTCAACGTGAGAACTTGATAAGCGGTTTTGTCCGGATGAAGATGTGACGTTGATGCTCGCTCGAGTGCTTCTTATTCTATTTGTGAGCCTTCCTTTGTCCCAAGGAGGGAGACGACTCCCATTCTGTGACGCAAGCCGAACGATTACATGTGCGCTGCGGTTATATTCTCAGCGCGCATTACGCGAATGCTGTGAACCGGAATACCACTGTTGTACGCGAACTTCATGAAGTAAGACCTTGTAGCCTATGGCCACGGCCGCGAGCACCCCCTTGATTCAACCGGTAATCAGTTTCCTTTTTAAACGGTAGGAACTCAAGGAAGCGCTTCCTTTTAGGACACAATGAAAGTGCTGCGTCGTGTGTGATTATTTTTGTCAGGCCCGCGTTGCTCGAATGCTTGCTTCGCGCGTATACGCTTTCACGATAAAGGGTAACCTTGAGAGTGAAAAGCGAAATAGTTTGTCAACGCCTTTTCTTTATTTATTTTTCTTTCGCTCTGCAGATGATTAAGTGTTAGAACGCCTGGGTTTCCCTCTTTCCTGATCTTAGTCTTTTTTTTTTTTTTCGAGAAGTCAAACGCTAGAGCTGTGCTGCGCACGCGTTGGAAATCAGGGTCTATAATGGCCACGCGACTATAGGCGAAAACAAACAAAAAAAGTGTACTTCACGCAAACGACGTTTGACACACTTTATAATGACCATTCTGTACACAAAAACATGCCTGTAATTACGATTAAAAAAGTACTTGTGGGCGTTATTTATGGCCTAAGACGAATTGGAATTTGGTTTTGAGGCACACCGCGTAGTGGGGGGCTCCGGATTGTTATTTATTATTATTTTTTAATGGAGACGTTGGTGCTTGGGTGTGGATACGGCTACTCTTCTGCTTCTACATAAGTTTGCACCGTGAAGTTGTCAATGATCACTAAATACTACGAAATTTACACATGAATTGGCATTCGCATTCCTAATCCCGGTACTACGTTATAATTGTCGACGCAACGACAATGTTCACTCGTCATAAATATTCACACACCGGGATTAGTTTTGACTAAATTATTCTAGTACACTAGAGTTTTGACTACCTGGGGTTTATAATAAAGTGCGCCTAAATAGAATTACACCGGCGTTCTTTCGTTCCACTCTCACAGAAATGTGGCGGAGAATCAAATCGGCGCCCTAGAGCTTACAACTTTGCAACGACTTAAAACGATAGGCAACCCCGACGGATAATTAGTGTCAAACTTTTCTTCTTTTTGTTCCTTTATTTTTATCCATGCGACTGTGCACACTACATTACGTTGAACATCCACACTTCATTCAATTAATCAACAATGGCTGTACGTCACGTCGTAGTAAAATTAAATTGCGGAGTAAGCTGCGGCCCAAAACACGATTCACTTAAAAGAAAGATAAAATCTAAGACACGCAAGGAAACAATTCGAGTCACGTGTTATCGAGCTGAAGCATCACTTGCACCGAGCGCAGAATTAACCGACATTAGCTGCAGAAACCGTAATGAAGATAACGTGCGAGCGAGCATGCTACCGCGCCTAGAAAGAAGAAAAGAAAGAGAAAAGAATGAGCGTTCGACCACAGCGTTACAGTGGAAAGCTTTCTCGATCTATCTACCGGAAGAATTCGCCGCAATGCACACATTCATAACACATGCTCGTTCCCTATTTCAACGACACGCCTACAGATGCAGATGCGAGGCATCCTCCGATTCACGAGCACATTCACTGTTCCCCATAATAAACAACGCATACGCGGTGCGCGCGCAAAATGCGGCGATACGGGGGTCAGTCTCGATCCGCCGGCGGTCGACCTACCGACCCACACCAATATCGGCCCCGGAACCGGGGTGTGCCGGTCTTTTTTTTTTTTTTTTTCCCGGGTCATTGACTCACCGCGTACAGCGGAAGGTAGATCTTGAGCGACTCCCTGAACGCGTGCAGCCCGACGTAGACGGATGCGTCGATGCAGTACGGTGTCCAGGTGTGGCCGATCTCGTAGCAGTTGTACGGCAGGTGGTAGTCCAGCAGTTGAGCGTACTTGCTGAACACCGCCATGCCGCCCGAGAGGCACACACACGCGCTCGCGAGGGAGACCCTGTTTCCGAGTTAAAACAGCCGCGGCACCATTTGGAGTCCCGCCACAGCGGAGGGTGGAATGTTTAAAAGGTTACGCCTGGAATGCACCTTCGCCGCTGAGCTCCTGAGTGCGGCGGTGCTGCCACTGCTGCTGCAGCCGGCGAGAGATGTGCGGACAAGAAAGCGGCGAGCGCTCGCGTTCCGCTTCTCGCCGCGAACACAGCGTTGGCGTGCGCACGGAGGAAGGGCGTGCGTAACCCGAGTAGAAGGCCACATCTGATTGGCCACTGACTGCTCCAAAAAATGACGTTTGCAATGACGTCATTGTTGTTTTGTGATCCAGGACGTATGAGTTATTGTAAGAAAACGTCAGAAGTGGGTGGTATGCAGCGCCACTTTAAATATGGGTGCGATCAGCTGATGTTCAGTGGAGATCTGTGGGTGCGATGATTTGCGGCTTTTATGCATAGAATTTCATACTTTATGCTTTTATGTAAACTCCTGGCCTCCAAGGTAGGCTTTGGCAACGCGCCGTTGCGGCGCGTTGCCAAAGTACATCTCAGAGGCCACAATTCACTTGTAGCCTTTGAGACTTGCAACAGAACTCTATCGCACAAAACACAGTTAGGACACAACCTGCTCACATTTTTGATTTTAAAATTGTCGCATTTTTGTTACTTGATCAAATTTTAAGGAAGCTATTGCCGTCAGAAATGTATCGCAACCTCTGACGGCAGCTACCATCCTCTTTTGTCACGTGACACAACACAACATGGCAGCGTCCTGTTCTTTCGCTGCGCGTTCACAGCTTTCATAAAAGGAAACAAGCTGTTTTTATCAGCGCTGTCGCGCAATCGGCGATTTCTATTGACATACCAGGCATAGCGAAGCAGTCTCCATCTACTTCCTCGCTAGGCCGTCACAGCATAGTCCAGATCGCCGTGTAGTTTTCTTTTAATCTACGGTGAAAAGGGGATATTCACCCAACGCCCGGTTCCCGATGGATGACGACTACGGGATCGTGGAATATTTTTACGAGCACAGTGGTCATAGGTGCGGCTACTGCAAGTCGGAATCGACAAGCCTCAGTTGCGGTACGTGTGTGCACTAGCGTCACTGGTCTTTTTTGTCGCGAATCGCTGTCATCAGCGACCGGTGTTTCGTTTGGGGTGTTGGTTTAAGTTATCGGGGTACAATCGCTTCGTCTTTCAGGCATGTGGGCTCATAGGCTGACGGCAGGAATTTACGATGACCTGCTTAATCGAGGATGGAGGAGGTCAGTGGACGTAGTTTCGTTTCCTCACGTCTATCTCTGCAACACTTGAATGTTGTTCCGAGCGCCCGCCTCCGTTTTTTATTTGTTTCACAAAAGGTCGGGCGAGTACTGCTACAAACCAATGATGAAGACAACCTGCTGTCGTCAGTACCCCATAAAGTAAGATGCAAAGGTCCTTCTATCTTTTTTCTTCCATGCGTCGATTACACGCTTTAAAAAATTGCTCCGTTTCCTATCACCTCGGCGCAGGCTTGATGTTGCTGAATTCCAGCTAACCAAGTCGCAGAAAAAGCTCTTGAAACGAGTACACAAGTTCCTGGCTACTGGCAAAAGGAGTGAGGCCGAAAAGGTAACTCCTTATCGCACCCAGTTTGCGGGCCTATCATCCGAGGCGTTAAACCTTGTTCTGCGTGCTAGATCGTATCTTGTCGAGTATCGTCCTGCGGTTTCTGAATGAGTTGTCAACGGTGAACGGGAGTGTACTGGCCTACAGTATTTACTCGAGTACTGCCAGCGCTGGAGCATTGGCTAAGGCTGGCCAAATAATACCTAAGGTTGGCTAGTGTTCGTTTACCATTGGGAAATGTTGGCTATCTACTATTATAACACCAACATCAGTGTTTGCTTACTGTTAGGAAATGTTGGCTATCTACTATTACAACAGGAGCATTAGTGTTGGCTTACCATTGGAAGATGTTGGCTGTCTACTATTATAACAGCAACACTCAAGCTCGATGGAATGATTGAGTAAACAACCAGTTTTATACGCAGCTGCAATATTTCAGATATGTCTCGTAGTTCAGCGTTCAATGTGAAATTTTGGCCATCGTTGTAGAGGGAAGTGATGTGCATGCTGAATAAAGACATCAAAATCGTAAATTGTCCGTGTCATAAGATGTCCTTGAGATTGTACGTGTTCGCATATACTGCCTAAACAACACCCTGGGTTGATTCTGTCTGAATTTCTTTCTTCCACCCAGCCGGAGGATAAGGGGGATGACTGCGCCGAGGCAGCTGGCGATAGGGTCATGGAAATGCCTGACTTCTTGGACAAGAAGTCGAACGTACAACTTGACCTAGAGACCTGCAACCTAAAGCCCACTGGTGGTTAGTTTATTGTTCTTGATGTTGTAGTTGTTGCTGCTTTCATGGAGGAAGTTTTCCTTGCTTCCTCCATGGTTGTTGCTGCTGCTACAGTTTTGCCTTGATTTCTCCACCACTGTTGCTGAACCTTTGGCAGGCTTATCTATCGCAGTAAACAGTGCAAAAAATCAAGACAAGGCACACAGAAAGGATTGACAAAAACAGGCATTGTCTGGTTGAAAGAGAGCGCTTGTTCTTGTCATTTCTTTCTGTGTGGCTCATGCTGTTTATTGCGATGGATTCATACCAACTAGCCCAGCTAACAACACTTCTGCAGGCATATCAAGCGTGCTGAAGTGAAACACATTAGATTGTACTTGCGCAGTCTATTGCATGCAACTCGTTAAAGACTGCCTTGTTCTGTGGTGACAGTGGACGTTGTACATTCAGTAAGCAGCACACTTCTTTACTCTAGGAAAGTGCGTGAAGGGCTGTAAATTGTGACGTTCGCCTAGTGGGCCTAATTTATGGTATGTGATGCATAATCTCCGGGACGTGTAGAAGGCAGCTGTGGCTGATTGCACTGATTGAACGAATGATGAAGTTTCAAATCGTAATTCTTGTACCGTAATGTCAGCATTTGTTCTTGGTATTTCATGGCCAGGTGTAGGCATTAAGTTTAGTCCACACAACTGGATGACTCATGCTTGTTGTCTTCTTGCAGTGGTTGTTTCGATGGAACTTCACCTAAGTTTGTGTAGTGGATACAACTTCTAAGTAGTAGCATATAGGGACTTCGAGAAGCAAACAAACTTGAACTGACTGAAAAATTATTGATCACGAATTAAGATCAAGTAATGCTAATACAGTCTATTGTTGCATGAAAGAATGGCTAGACTACTGAAATGTTTTAAAAGATGTATGTATAGGGCACATACTATATTTTTGTGGCATAGCAAAAGTTCTGCTAGCTTGGCCCTGCGCAAGAAGCCTGTTCTTCATGTTTCATCAGTAATGTCCACAAGCAGATTTGTTCTACTGGCATATATAAAACCTGTTCTGTTATGATGATTAAGTTCGTAAGCACAGAAACATAGCTGAATTCATGGATTGTTCATACTTTAGAAATGAGAAATAGTAGTTACATTGTCACGTCTAATTTCTTTTTTTTTTTCCATGCAAGGCACATTCAACCCTTCACAATGTTGTTTTGAAAATTGCTGTGCAATTATTGGGTGGCTTTTTATGTTTTATTGACGTTACACATAATACTGACTGTCACTGCTGTATTTAAATCATAAAAGACACTGCACTGCTGAACATCTTACTTTAAAGTAAATTAATTTTATGCTGTTGTGCTTTGGCATTAACATTTCTCGTATTTTCTGAAAGTTAATACCTTTTCTAACCACTCAGAGTAGTTGTACAACTGTCCTGATGCTTACAAATCGATGAGTTATTGTGAATTGGCCATTATGCTTTGAAAATGTCGATTCTAATAGCCAGTAGGGGTCCAGTGGTCCTTTTGTGGGAATATATCAAAAATGGTTGGAATTAGATACTGAATGCAGCCTGAGAAATTGCATTGCTGCTCTTGCATAAAATGCAACACCCAAAATACCTTTGTTCAATGTCCCTGCAAGTTTGCTTCTTTTGATTCTCTAAAACACAGCTACAAGTGGAAGTGGAAATGAAGAATTCGTAGTTCCTGAGCCAATGGATGAACATCCACAAAAGTCACCGGAGCGTCTCAAAGAAGAAACAGCGTCCAAAACTGAGAAGACGACTCATGTGCCAAAGAAAGGTACACGTGTACACGAAAGCTGAGGTTTGGCAGGCTTCCTTCAGCTGCATTTATGACAGGATAGTGTGTGCTTTTATTGAGGCGTACACTATTGTGTCTTTTTTCAAAGTGCCACAATATTGCATAGGCAGCTGAATTCTGATAAAGCATATTGAGCGTTTTGTAAACAGAAAGCACCAGATAAACACACCTGTGAGCTAAACAACTGGCCTTGGTGTGGCCTGTGTGAAAACGATTAAGATTACGGAAGCAAACCCAGCTAACCGTCATCACTGCACTGTGTTCTTGCTTTTTCTCCATTCGTCGCAGTTATTCTCGCACAGGCGACATCAAGACGAATTACCAACTTGCCTAGCAAACCATCCTTCCGCAGTTCATTCACGTTTGTATATTGCACAGACGCGCATAATTCTGCTGTGGGTCTATTTTTAATACCACGTTGGCATGCATTAATTTCCCGTTCCATTAAAAAATAGATCTATTGTGCACGTCATCTGCTGCGACACCACTAAAATACAGCATAATTGCTGCAACAGAGCCGTTTCATCATCTGTTGCCTCTACCGCAAACAGTGTGTGTGCTGTGTGAGGCAGTGTACAGTTCTCCAAGAAGAGAGTGTCTAACAGACTTTTTGCTTAGCTTATTATTTGTCCTTGTTGTTCCTTTATTAAGTGTTTTTCAGCGAAGTTTAGTGTTCATTATTCACTAGCTGTGTCTACTATTCGCAAAGGACTATTTGCTAAGAACTTCTAGGATATCGTATGTAAATATGCAGCAGTACATTAATGCGAGACTCCTACACACACGCACGCACGCACACACACACACCAATGTTATGTAGTATTTATGGAGTTAGAATTCCTTATCATTTGGTATTAAATTTCATGTATATATATATATATTTTTTTACAGGTCTAGGTGCTGACCCAAACAAGCCAAAGTGCCGTAAGGCTCGTGACATTCGTCGAGAAAGGAAGCTTTTGAAAATGAGTAATGCTGGAAAGGATCTCAGCCCCAGCAGTGACAAGGTAGTTGATGTATCCTGCATTTTAAGAAAATGTGCTTTCACAGCATACTCTGCATTGTATTGTTGATGAGCAGCACCATAAATTTTCAGCCCTGTCATATTTTTCTCGGAATTGCCTTTCTAGTGGATGTACGGTTTTTGTAACCTTTCGGCTCGTGACACGCTCGCGTAAATGCAATTAGGGTGGCCTCACAACTTCCTTTTTTTTAACACGAAAGTGTTTTATGCCGGGGTCCACCAAGTACTTCCGTTACAGGATATGACGTTCATAAAATGGACGCCAACGGGTGAGAAAGAAAAAAACCAAGAAAAAGATCCGCCGCAGGGAATCGAACCCACGACGTTGCGGCCGCGACGGTAAGCGCCCGACGCGAAACCAACTAAGCTACCTGGCAGATGCTGTACACTTCACGAACGCGCCTTATATCTTTCACACATTCTCTGTTGCACAGTGCTCTCTGTTGGCAGTGTAGGTAGGCGGGGCAGTGCCGCCGTCTTTGAGAGGTGAGAAGAAGTAATGCGTCACGATCGACACTTACTAGCGCTTACTCCGAGATTGCGCGCGATATCGGAGGCCATGGTTAAAACGTCTCGATACCAGCGAGGGACACTGGCCGCGCTGGCGTCGCCGAGGCACCCTAGACGCAGCTATGTTCTTTGCCTTTCGCTTCGTGTCAGCGTGCGCCGGCTCATTGGAGTAGTGCAGCTTCCACATGCACCAACGGGATTTCTCCACCGCCGACTACTTCGGTTGCGAGAGCACCAACTAACGAAACTGCTGCAATACGCGTTGCAGAAAGGACACGATTTCGACGGGCGAATGTCGTGCCTTGGTGGAGCGAGACAGAGGCCAGCGGGACGCACGTGTTCGCGGCTCAAGCTAAAAACCTCTACGAACTAGGCGTCAACATGGGTGCATCCACGCCAATTGGTGCTATAGCTGCCAAACACGAATAGACATTGTACAAGCTCTCATATATCACTACACGATAAGCACTACTTCTATGTAGACATGTTTGACTTTCATGTTATACCGATTCCTACTACGGAGGGATCAGCCATGTTTTTTTTGCTCTTCTAGGCTTCGCTTTTCTCGAAGAAACCTAAGAATGAGGCAAAGTCGTTGGAAGACTTCTTGTTCGAACCGCTTCCCCCGGATGCTGCTCACAAACTCGAAGTAAGTGAACGAGAGGTTTTCCACACAATTGCTTCTGTCTGAGAACATCTTTTTCATTGTGACGGTGGTACTGACTGAACACAGCATCACCTCTTTTTAGCATAACAGCTGCTGTGAGCAATTGCTCGTGATAACCACGTTATGTCGCTGCAGATCTGGCCAGTAGAGGTAATGTTGGCTCTGATGTAGGTGTTCGGGGTCAAAATTACGCTGATATGACACAAACTGTAGCACTTATAATGAAAGTATGTACATTACCTAGCCCTAAATTTTTGTGTTTCAATCCACGAGTACTGTACATGGCTCACCAATGCAGAAAGCATGCCTGCTTTTGCCTCTCCTCTTTTTCCCCCACTTGTACACAACCCTCTCCGCCTATTTTATGAGGTGCAGAAGCTATTGCAATAGCATTCTACACAATGAGTAGCGTGATTGGAGGATGTATATCTGACATCAAACGTCATTCAAACCCAGCACAAAACAAATCTATTGTAGTATCCATTATTTATGACAAATATATTTATTTGTTACATGCTGATATTAGCAAGAAGCACCCTGGACTTAAGTTATATCCCGTACCTCCATGTTCATTATGCAAGATCATTTTGTTATTCACTCTTGTTTGATAAAAAAAACAACCAGAAGTTGTGTACTCATACGTGCAGTGTGTTCAGATCAATGTAATAGCTGGGTGTGTTATGAAACATAATGGCATATGCACACCAAAAATAAGCTTTGGAGCCTGTCTTGCATTTGAAAATGTTCCCTTACAAAATTTAATTAAAGAATAGGAGAGAAGGGGTGCTCATTTTAAAATTGCATTTTGTGAGTCTATGTTTTCGCTTACTAGTGTTTGTCCCTCGCCAAGTAATCTTTTATCAGTCTCTTGATTAAGCCACATGCAGTTAAATTCAACTGTTGCAAACTTTTGCCAAAATTTAATTACAGGAATGTTAAACGCATTCTACAATACTGAAATGTAAATGATGTCTAATCAGACGGGATAAATTGAAAGCATATGGCATTACGCCAGGGATAAAGTGGCACTGTAATAGTTTCTGGAAGTTGAATTTGTACAGATGCACTCAGAAAATCGTTGTATTAATTTATCTGGACCCAAAGACAAAGATAGAATTATGCAAATCACCAAAATCTTATGAGTGTTGTATGTGTGACTGGCAAAAATGTGTCACATTCGCGCAGGGCTTGAACGCACGGAGAATTTTCCAACTTCTTGCATCTAGCGAGTGCATCCAGCCAGTTATAGTGCTAGATGTGCGTCGGATAAGGTGCCTTCACTTTTAGAGCCTCCTGCATTCTGCTATGCTTCAGATTATAGCATGGTGGAATCATGATGGGAGCATACATCCTTGCTGTCAGTGATCTTGAGAACTTATTTAATCGCATGTTTGTCACGATGCTTTCGGGAGCAGTCTAATCTCACTGTTACGTTAAGTATTTGCAGACCTTTGCACAGTCTCCACCTCGCCTGTCTGTGCATGTAGGTTCGCCTGGTGCGGAATAGCCCTGACTGTCCCGAGTTTGCAAACTCCTTCGATTCCGCCTTAGCCGTCTACTTCCAATACCAGGAGAAAATTCACAAGGACCCTCCTGAAAAGCTAACAGAGCGGCGCTTTCGGCGCTTCCTAGTCAATAGCCCAATACAGGTAGTGGCCAATTTCTTATTCGTTTACTTAGCCATCACCATTCTCAACATGAAAGTGAGGGACAGAGAGAGAGAGAGAGAGCACTGCTGGTATGGTTTGCCTGTGCCGACTTGCGACACACATCACCACTGAGCTGTTTTTTGTGCCACCTTCTTATTTATCAGTTTCCTCTAGCCTCGCAACCTTGCACGTGTAATCTTTTACAATAAACTTGCGAATTGGTCACTTCAAAGCGGTGTCCCTGTTTCTGTGTTATTGTCATTACTTTCTGTCCTCACGTCTCCGATGTTCTCACAAATTGGTGCCTACCCCAGTCGATGCTAAAGGCGCGTTTACACTAGAACAACACGACGCCGACGCAGACACGAGGCAGACACAGACGGTCGGCCGGACGATGTCGCCGGACCGTGTGGTCACACTAGGCCGACGCCGACGCTTCGAAAGACAGCATGTCGTCGTAGTGTAACATGATGGCAGACCCCAAAACACCAGCAAGACACATCGGCCAACGTGTCGTCGGGAAGTCTTCGGGAGATTGGTGGCCGAGTCGAAAACACGCCTTGCCCAAACCAAATGTGCGACTCTTCGAACCTCGAAGGGGAGATCCTGGGGGAGATAACGGAGGCCTTCCTCGAGGCCCTCGGGCATTTGACAATGGGCATCTTGCGCACCCCTCCGACGTCTTTTCTTCGCTTTGGCTTTGTTTATCCCCACCTCGTGGGGTGGGGGTGGCGCAGATTATGCGGAGAGGGACAGTTGTAGACTGAGGGAGGACAGCTGAAATGAGGAAACGAGCGGAGCAGCTAGTCCCCGGTTTCAATTTTTTCATGCAAGTTGGTATGGTGTCGCTGCGTGCTCCTTCCGTGTGACAAGAGAATCGGCCGACCAGAGGCTGGGAGCATGACAAGACATGGATGGCGTATTCCACAGACGATCGGTCGACTGTTGGCATCGTTGCAGTGTAAATAGGATGACGACTTGACAAAAGACACTCCCGGTGACAGTCGGCAGACCGAAATCGGTGTCGTGTCGCTCTAGTGTAAACGTGCCGTAAGTAGCTGTACAAAGACGTGATCCACAGACTGAGCAGGCTCGTGAATCAATATTTTGAAAATTCCGCCCACGTCAAGCTCACAAAATTTGGTGCAATGCTTTTGATGAAACTAAATGGGACCAAAGTAAGGGCAACAGGAAATTAATTTTGCAGAGTCGCCCATAACATATGATCTAAGCTTCACGAATAGAAAAACTCATTCATGTATTCCAGTGCGTGTTCCCTGTAGCTGCCACTACCTCTTATTGGCCAAACAATTTTAAAAAATCGCTGAAAAAGCAAGGCTTTGGCAGGATGCGAGGGTGTTTGCATGGGCATTTGTGGCATAGAAATATTTACTAACCAGTGCTGTTCTCTGTACAGGGCGCTCGTGCCTATTGGTTGATGGTTGAGTCATTTGACATAAAGCACTGCTGTAACTGGGATAGTTGCGAGGCAAAATGCCTCAACTACCGCATACTGTGCCTAGCCTTTTGTTGTTATTTTCGTTGTCTGCATTTAACAGCCCATGCAGTGTCCTTGCATATGGCAACGTTATGTTAGGTATGCGTGAGAGGATAATAATAATGGCCAGCACCTTGTACAGACGCAGCACTGGTAACACTGCACACTTGCTTTCATCATTCAGTGTTTACAAATTCATACGAAGACTGCATGTGTGCATGCATTACTCTCGTCATTGTACAGCTATATCTCTAGGAATAAACTTGAGGTATACATATAGTACCCTAACAAACGAGGGAGGGCATGCCTGTGTACATAATGATTATGGCATTGGCTTTTGATGCATTGGACTTGGGATGCAGTATTGTAGACGTGCGCTTACACCCACCTCTCAACGAGTTCTGTTTTGTCGTACGACAAGGTGCAGACGATTGTCTCGAGCCGAGGCTCACCAGAGTTTGAGAGGACCTTTGAGACGTCGTGGAAGCTTTACGAGCGCTACCAGATGCGAGTGCACAAGGAGCCAGCCAGCCAGTGCGACAGAGGGTCCTATTGCCAGTTCCTGGTGAACTCACCTCTACAGGTAAAGGATTGAGGGATCTGTTAAACCTCCATACAGCAGCGCTCTCTCTCTCTTTTTCTCATTGGGTTAAGTGTGTTACATGTCTATTTGAAGAGTATAACATGGCATAAACCGAACAGAGCATGGCTGGTAAGGATTAAGTGGTGTGTGTGTGTGTGTGTAACTGCAGGAATCCACAGCTGCAGTGCAGTAAACTTATTAAGAAAAATGCTTGCAGTGATGTGCTCTCTTTGCTGAATTTTACATACGCAGTGTTAAAGAGCAGTTCAGGTTTAACTGGACCTATGTAAGGCTTCTGTGATGCCTGTTGCTGGTATGTTGTTATAAATGTCCTGCTTTATATGTACAGTATGTATTCATTTACACATGTGCGTATAAATAAATACGGAAAAGAACTACAGTGTCATCAACTTGTGAAGATAAATTGCTGTAGTAATGTGCTCCCTGCTACTTCCTACATTCAGGGTGTTAAACAACAGCTGAGGTGTAGTTGTTATATTGGTCTTGATATATAGAGAGTTCTGGTACTGCTTATTGCTGTTCTGTTGCTATAAACGGGTTACTTTTAAGGGGCCCTGCCAGACCTTTATGAGTAATCATAGAATGACCTTACTATTGGATCTGCTTGCCTAACAAATCTCATGCCACAAGAATCTTTCATATCTGTCAAGAATAAGTGGAGTTACAGATGGTTTATCGCAAGCTCCGAGCACTCTTTTCTTTCGTCTGCAGGGGGAGCTGTGGGGGAAGGAGGGGGGATCAAAAGGTGGCAAGGAGTTTAGCTACGTCAGCCTGCGTCATGGCCTTGAGCATTTTCTATTCTTTTTCTTTAACTTGTTGGGTACGACTTCGAGTTCAGATGAGCGCAGTGCCAGCACGTGGTGGCTGGAGTACCTAAATGACTACAGCACACTGCCGTGATGCTGTATACTCAGTATGGCTGAATAATTTCATTCCAGTTACATTGACTGGACTGGTAGTGATTTCAAGTTCACTTGTTTTGTCCCCTGACGCAGTATGATCCAAAAGGCCCTTACAGCTTGGGCTCGTTCCACCAGCAGTACTGGTTAGATGGAAATCTGATTGCGGTTGGGGTCATTGACATATTGCCAACGTGCCTCTCTTCAGTGTATCTGTACTACAACCCAGACTACAGCTTCCTGTCTCTAGGCACGTATGCATCGCTTAGGTAAGTTTGCCGTCTTCCTATATGTTCCTGTGTTATGAACTTGCAATTTTGTTAGATGGCACAGTGGAAATGCAGGGTGGTCAGATTTTAAATGATCAGTTGCCCAGATCAGTAAATCTTTAAAATAGCACAACATACCTCCTGCATACACCTTTTATGACAAAAAATAAGGAACAAGAGCTAACATAGTCCGGAATGTTTTTATTCACCCATGAAGTTAATCTGTTATTCCTATTGCCTTTGGTGTTATTTTGAACCTTACATGCTTCTGCATTTTGTGTGTGAGTTTGCACTGATAAGGCACTTTTTCTCTCACGTTATCTAGGGAGATAGCTTACGCAAGACAGCTGCACAAAATGTGCCCTAGCATCAAGGACTACTGCATGGGCTTCTACATCCACACCTGTCCCAAGATGAGATACAAGGTATGCCCTAAACAGAGGCCAGCTTGTCGATGCCTCAAAGGGACGTCGTTCGCCACCCAATCGAAGCCACATGTAAAGGAGCAAGGATGGGCTACGTTGAATCATAGAATATAATAGATTGCCTTCTTCTTTGCCATTGTTAAAAAAAAAAGAAGCACCTCAGTGTGTTATGGAGAGCTTACTTGTTCTGCATGTTCACTAAGGAACTGTCAAAAGTTCATTAATGTGATATCTGTGCTTGTAACAGACGGGGGTGTACCAATGTAGTGTTTTTGCAAAATATGGTTCATCGAAAATTTCATGAGGCTTACTGGAGCAAACCTGCCAATATGAAATGTACAACGAACTGCTCAGCCCACTGGAAATTTGTGATAGTGCATCTGCATGGGTCGGAAATTACTGTCAGCTGTGAGAAAACAAAACCATTTCTAGTGCGTTGTTTTCGCTTGCTTTATTTGCAAGGATTCTTCATAACTAACTCTTGTCAACAGAGGTAACCCTCCTTTTTCTCAGGACATAGGAGGCTGAAGAAAGAAAAGTGCAAGCACCCTCGCTTTACCCAAGTTTGAGCTGATGCGGTAAAGTCATAGCTAGTCATTCAAGAACAGTTTGTCAAGGAACAGCTCTTGTTGTTTGTCTAGAGGGCACCAATTATAACACAGTCGAAATTTTGCGCAAATGAAAATGGACATAAAAAGACAAGGCAGACAAGGACAGGCACTTCTAACAACTCCAAGTCTAGTGCTCAAATAGGAATGTGTGGGTACAGCAACTTAAGGAATTTGGTGAGTCTAATAAAAATAGAGACACCCTAGAGAGCAAGTGAGCAAAAGGCAATTATCCAATAACTTCTAAAAATTGTTAGTCGCTTTGTATGTGACATACGTCAAAGATTCTTTTAACTGAAGTGCCCCAAACCTTTAGTTGTGCCATGATCGCTCCTCTAGATATAAGCGCATTTTTGTTGCCCCAACATGTTTCGTATTTTTCGTTTTCTTTCCAGGGTAACTTCTCTCCATCTAGATTGCTGTGCCCAGAGACCTACACATGGCATCCCATAGAGAAATGCAAGCCCCTTCTGGATGTCAACAAGTACTGTCGCTTTGAACAGGACCCAACTAAAGGTGCTGTTCTTTATCACTGCTTGTCAAATTAGCTTCAAAAGTCTAATTACTCATTACTACCACATTCATAGTAGGGACTGAACTGTACATTACTTTCACCTAGCATCTGGATCTCACTGCAAAGTAAACAAACAAAACGGCTTCTATGGACCTTGGGTCCACGATTGCCAAAAAAAATGGCTGTTATTGGCAGCGGCATTTCTATTGTCTGACGAGCTTGTATCTTTTCCACCAAAATAATAAGAGTACAAATGCAGTTTCTACCTGTATACAAATCTCTTCCCAATGCTAGCCCACATTTTTTATGTGAACCCATAAACTGCTTGGAAGTAAACTGCTGCTCCAAGTGAATGCTTCGCATCAAAAAGCTTGATATATGTAATCTGGCTTTTTCCAATATATATCCAAGTTAGCTGGACAGCTCAGTCCTTGAAGCACGGCACCTCTTTGTTGTCCATCTCGCTAGCCTCGTCAAGTACGTGCTAATATGTCACTGCGATTTGTCATCCCAAACTGTTTAGGACTGCCCAAGTTTTTGTACGCTCTGGAAGCACTACCTCGGGCAGTCCAGGACTAATTGAAGATCCTCAGTATGTTCTCTCATGTGCTGGAGTGTAGACGGGTGATACATGTAGCATGGCCTCCGAGATGAGTATGCACTGTTCAAACTTCGCCATGCCTGCCGGTGCACAACAGATAGCAGAGAGTAGTCGCATGTGTCGTGAATACCGAGACAGGGACTCCGGGATCAGCAGTCCCACAAGCAGTATCATACATTCTCAATCTCCGTTATTTCCCATGTGTCAATGCATGCTTTAGAGTGTGGCTAGTGGCCAAAGAAGGGAGCAGACGACACTAATAAGTAGTGTGGCAGTTAGTGTGACAGTTATAGGTGATTGATGTGACTTAGATCTATCGCTCAGCCAATTCACTAATTTTGTTTTTCGGCAAGCAGGTGACGAAAACGCTGTACGAGACCTGGATGAGGTCATGATTCTCCACAACAGGACGGTCATCACGTACAAGAAGTACTGTCGACTCAAAGGAAACGCCGACAAACCCGAGGTCAGAGAGTACGCGAACCTCGTTGGCAAGAAGTGCATCAAACGGCTCTTTCTCTACCGCAAGTCGTGAGTGGCAGTGATCAAGCCACTGTGGTGCTTTTCCCTCTTGTGATAACTATAACTTGGACTGTTCTTTCAACTTGAGTGAATAAAGTGAACTTAGGAATATGACGCTTGCTTTCTTTTGGCTTCCTTACATGTCCGTATGGCAAGTTAGTTAGACCTTGCCTTTTACACCATCAACTCGAGCTGCAAACACCAGAAAGTTTTGAATATTGATCCGAATAGAGTCCTATCTGATTCGGTATCCAGGTCTTCGCTCACTTTCTGGCTTGCATGTGCAACAAGAGCTGTTACTATATTGCAGCAAAAATCAACAACAAAAAAAGTCTCGGTGTGGATCCGTCTTTCTCATTAAAGACTATGATAATGGTAGTTTTACTCTGCACAATTCAAGCAGAATGACCGTTCGACAATTACAAGCATTGAATGCCTGAATACAATAGAGAAGTTTATGATATATATATTCAAAATTTTGAATGTCCACACACACCGAGCTCTCATTATTCAAAGAACCTACCTATACCTCCTCATACACCGATACCATCGATTGACATAAGTGTGAGTCGGAACAGTTCTCATTACCAATATAGGACGTTGCGAACATGAAAAACTTTTTTAAAAGCTATCACCGTTAGATGCTAAAGGCAGGACCTTCACCTATGTGGAGAAAGTAGCAGCTTCCTCAGATTCATTGTTGTCAAGGATGTTTTTTTATTGGATGAAACACAGAGGTTAAGTTGGAAATGATGTCGCTGGCTCGCACTTTGAAACTGCATCTCAGATTTTCGTGACAGCTTCTCGTATTAGGAAGAAACCTTATGCACACTTACTGTCATCACTTCGTTAAATCGACTTTCAACTGTAATTAATAATTGTTGGGGTTTCACATCCGAAAACCACGATATGGTTATAAGAGACGCCATAGTGGAGGGCTCTGGAAATTTCGGCCACCCGGGCTTCTTTAACGTGCACCTAAGTGTAAGCATACTGGCCTCTAGCATATTGCCTCCATCGAAATGCAGCCGTGGTGGTCGGGGTTTGATCACACGACCTATGGGTCAGCAGTCATGCACCAAAACCACTTGACCACCATGGCAGGTGAAAAAGACTTAAAAAGCAATTAGCGACTGTGTTGCGAAATGAATATAAGATGAAGAAGCTAGGCCACACGACACACGCACAGTCCTTTGACCTTCGTCTTGTTATACGTTAATTTTGCACACATTTCTTTAGTCACTAATAGGGCGGTTCACAATTGGGTACTGAAGAGGCCTCAGTTGTTGGTTGCCTAGTGGGCAGCCGACAGTGTCCCCTGTCGAAAGAAGGGGGGGGGGCTCCGCTCCCCTAACGTTTCTCCGTGGGGTTGCTAGCACACCCCTTGTCCCCCCAGTAGATTAATTAGGCGATTAGGATTGGGCAGACCGTGTAATGTGTAGGGTAGATAATCGGTAGCCTAATACATTTATGGGACAGGTGGGTTGTGAAGGGAAGAGAAGTGATAAAGATGTAGTGGAGAACAATATACACTGTCTAGATAATAATGGCGATAGTCAGCCACCTGTGTTCACCATTTTCCTACCTGTAGCTAATGAACACAGTATAGATATATTTATGGACGTACATAAACCGTTTAGTCCTTGGACAAGCACACATTTGCGACGGTCGTGTATACCCCTCGGATTTCCCGACTATAGTTCCACCTCCTCTTTGCCAACACTCTTATTTTTTTTTTTATTTCTTTTTGTCACCGGCGCATTTCGCTTGTCTGACACGTTGATTAGCAAGTAAGCCCGTAGACTCGCTCTTTTTCCTGTTGTCGCGCCAAAAATAAACTCGTGGAGTATCGCAATGACGTACAGCACATCAGACCAGTGACTGGACGTCCTTCGGATGGCGAAGCCTGCGTAGTCCCGGTGGTCGTTACGTGATTACATTTCCTATTGTGGCCTTCAACAAGTTTCGAATGCCTACGTCGCTACCTAACATAGCCTGCTATTTCCAGATGCATGGAGTTCACCCGTCATACACTTATGGCTTCGAGTCGCTAGCATGATGGAGAGCGAAGCTCGCGAGCTCGCA
The DNA here is from genome assembly GCF_013339695.2 of Rhipicephalus sanguineus. Lineage (NCBI taxonomy): Eukaryota > Metazoa > Arthropoda > Arachnida > Ixodida > Ixodidae > Rhipicephalus > Rhipicephalus sanguineus. The sequence continues at coordinate 124,819,468 of NC_051181.1, forward strand.
GATTCATCGTAGAAGACAAAGTACGCACAGCACATCCAACAAGTGAAGTGTCATTACGGAATTGTTTCCCGTTGTGGCTTATATAATTATGAGTTTCGAATGCCTAAAAAAACTTTAGAACGACAACGGCATAAGTAACCAGCCAACCTCCGCATCAGCATGGTTACTCCCATTCCTCCATGGTTACTCCCTATGATGGTTTTTCTTCTCGGCGCTGCAGGAACAAGTAATACGTCGCTGTGCTAAAATTTGTTACACTCTTCGAACGACAACAAATTTTATGGATAACACAAGTGGATCGGAATCAGTTTTTGAGAATGCCCTGAAACGACCCAAGCTATGAAAAATACCGTAGTGGAATCCTCCGGACAATCTAGGCCACCTGAGGTTTTGACATTGCACCAGTACGCGGGCATCTAGCATATCGCCTCCGTCAAAATGCCACCGCCGCAATCGAGGTTGAAACGGTGCCTTTTGGGTAAGCAGCCAAGCACTGTAACGTCTGTGCTTACATCGGTGGACAAAATCGAAATCTTCGAAGTGTTTTTGTCTGCGTGCTTGCAGCGTGGCGTCAATGTGTCGTGCGCACACTGGAGATGGCGTCAAGGCAAGAGATGCTGTATCACGGCATGTAGTAGCTTTGTGTTCTGCTCTTCAGGTGTGTGCTCGATTTCCTTGACATGCGTCCTTGACCACGTACGTATGTGGAGTAACGTTAAAGCTGAACATTTTGACAGAGTTGCCTGTCTGGTTCGGCTAATTAAGCAACGTTGTTGAGTTAATTAAGACTTTCAAAAGGCTCCAACCAAAAAATGGGTTTATTTCCCGATGTCTCGGAATCAACTCTATTCCTTCTTCAGGGGGAGTGACAGCGGAGGTACAACCTTTACCTCCTTTCACGGACCAGCTGGGGAGATGGAGGAAAGGCACGTCTTCTGAGGAGGCGGTCGCCTCCTCAGAAGACGTGCCTTTTCAATTACACATGCAAGATTTCAATTTTGCATATATACACGCACACATACAAATGCACGCACGAACATACATAAAGTATGGCTGAACCCCCCCCCCCCCCCGAAAAAAAATTTCTGGCTACGCCCCTGAATTTCGGCAACGTTTCTCAAACGAAAACTTCTCTTAAGGCCAAAAATTCAGTGTTATCACGCACAGACCCCCCATTTCGAAGATGCACTGGAGAACGGCATGCAGAAACTAGAACCCGGCGTTAGAGATCAAGTGACTCAAAGCAATTGGCATTATCAGCTCGACGAAGAACCGCAAGAAAGAAAGCAACCTGTCTCCGGATGAAATGAGCGCACTTAGAAACCTACAAAAATACACAACCATAGTAATCCTACCGGCAGACAAGGGCAACTCCACCGCTCTCCTGAACACACGCGACTACGAGGAGAAAGCATCAACACTGCTAAACTCTGGGGAATATGAGAATATAAAAAGGCTCCCACCACATGAGTACGACAAGTATTGAACAAGACGCTTACAGAAATATTCCGGGACAAACCAAACTTTCACAACCTTTACCTCCAATGCAGAAACGGGTCAGCACCAGCATTCTACGGCCTCCCGAAAATTCACAAATCTGGAGTCACCCTTCGCCCAATAGTAGACTTCTCACGCTCACCAATGCAATTACTGTCCACGTGCCTACACAGGACAATTTCACCGTTGACCGGAAAGACAGTGTCTCATGTGTGCAACAGAGAGAACTTTTGTCGGGCTGACATCACAGCTACGACTAGCGGACGACGAGCGCCTTGTCTCGTTTGGTGTGGTATCTCGACCTGTTCACCAGCATACCCATACAACTTGCAGTCACCGTGACACGAGACGCCCTACAATGCGACAGTGCTCTGAACGAGGGAACTCCTTCGAGTGTGGACGAGATACGTCAACTTCTGGAATTCTGCCTATCAGATACGTATTTTCCCTTTAAAGGCAAATACTACAAGCAGACAAAAAGAGCACCAATGGGAGCCTCAAACTCAGTGACCATGGACAACATCACCGTGGAAAATGACGGAGAGCCCTTAGCACCTTTCCACCGAAACTTCTTTCTCAGGTATGGACAACGTTTTTAGATTATTTAATCTAAAAACGTTGGGTATGGACAACAGCAACAATCCGCGCATGGACCTTCTTGTAGCCACCATCTTTGCCAGTGTTGCCTAACTTCGCATTGCCCCCTGGATTTCGTTTTAGGTGCGAAAAATATCTATAATTGTTTAGTAATGATCGTCATCGTCATAATCATCAGAGTCCACTGTGGAACGAATTGATCTGCCAGTGAGCTCCGATGTTGATTCTATTTTCACGCCTACAAAATTTCTAAATCTGATCGTGCCACCTCACCCGTACTCGACGGCATTTCACATCCCTTAATTGGTACCCTTCCCGTCTCTCGAATTAGTAAGTGGAAATAAATATTAATGAAATAATTTGGAGGATGGAATTGTAATGTATCAAACAAACGCGTAGAGTAAAAGGATGAACGGAATAAAAATTTTAATGTGATAAATTGCAATAAAGCAATTAAAAATAGGAATGGCTCACCATAATTGAGTGAATGGTTCATGAAATGAGTGGTTTTAGTGAATTCACCAGTTTATAACTTGTGGGTGAAAGTTGTGAGTATATGAAGGCATGTATAGTATATACAGTATTTCACTGTATACACTTGATACCATGATAGAAGACTGTGTATAGTCCTTGTTATTGCTAATTAGTAAGAACTTGTAAATATTTACAATCGATAATCTGCAGCTTAGTGGCGACATGTGTGAAACGAAAGGCATAGGAGAGATGGCAATTATAGTTTAGCATTGATATCCACACCTACAGCGATATCTACATTTAATAGGAATTCGGGGCAAACATTAATGAATTTATTTAGTAGATCAAGTTGTAATGTATTACATATGAAATTATAGAGGGAAATGAGGAATGCCATGAAACTCTGAATTTGCATCTATTAGCAACTAGGTTTGTTTAATTAGGGTAGATAATAGATATGACTATGATTCATTATTATTCACAGTGACTAAGAAATTTTCAAGAACATTTATGCACATTTTTACCCTGCTGGTGGGCTAACTAATCAATGGTAATAATGAATCCAAATATTTTAATCTTTTGTGCAAAAGCTGTCAGTATAGGGAGACATATAGTACATGTAGATAATATTTCAAATGTGCATTATGATACGACCATAGATAATAGTACGATATAAGTAGTTAGTATTTCTGATATATTTGCATACTTGATTGTGAAAGGAGTAGAAATAAATGGTATAAATAAGATGACCATTGTAGTTTGTAATTAATGGTAGTGATATGCATAGTTACTTAGTAACGGGGGCAAGTATTAATACAATTATTTGGAAGATCCATTTGTAAAGTGAAAATGAAAATGAGCCAATGCAGTGAGAAGCTTAAGTTGCAAATTATCCGTTAGGATATCCTCAAATTTATTTAACTATTTAATCATAAGAAATGATAATGATTCAGAATAATTCCCAGTGTATAATAATTAGTGAGCAACATTGAAGCTCCTTCGCACCCCGATATTAGGGATGAACGTTAATAAGGAATTAACCAATTAGAAGCTTACAATTGAAAGCTGTCAGTATAGGAGAATATGCGTAGCATAGGTTAGATAGTATTTTAATATATGCAGTCATGGTTCCAGATAACAAAAACATACCATTAGTACTGTTAATTATCAATAATTGGTATGAAAGAAAAAATTTTGTGAAAATGCTTGCAATTATAGTTAGGGGTAATTGGTAAGTGCTCGTAAGTGCGAAAGCAACGATTGGCCGGGGATGTGGTTGTAATGTATCAAATGAAAGCGTAGAGGCTAGCGGTAGGCCCGAGATTCTTAGCTGCTTATTAGTAATTAGAAGTTCGTTGGCTTAATTCAGATTGCTAGTTCTTTTAAAATGAGATTGATCCAGAATGAATAATAATATCTGGGGTTTAACGTCCCAAAACCACGATATGATTATGAGAGACGCCGTAGTGGCGGGCTCCGGAAATTTCGACCACCTGGGGTTCTTTAACGTGCACCTAAATCTAAGTACACGGGCCTCAAACATTTTCGCCTCCATCGAAAATGCAGCCGCCGCGGCCGGGATTCGATCCCGCGACCTTCAGGTCAGCAGTCGAGCGCCATAACCATTAGACCACCGTGGTGGGGCGATCCAGAATGAATAGCAGTGACTAAGAATAACTCAGCAATTTTGGGAATCACTCAGGAGAAGGGAGGTTTACAAACACATTTGCAACGTTGAGAACCGTGTATTTCTAAGAACGCACCGACTCGAAATCACACACACACAAAAAAGATCACATGTTTACACGAAAAAATGTTTTGCCGCGCAAACGTGCATTTTTTTTTCGTTACATTCGCAACTGCATTTTTTTAAAAATATCGGTATGCACCAACTTTATTCATAGCTCTGTCGAGAACAACTCGGCAAATAGGAGATTCACCATAGCTAACCTTGCTAGGCATTGCCGGTCATGTGGTTGCTCCCCACTTTTCACGAACTCATATCAGATTGGCAGAGAAGAGGTAGGTAGAAGTTTCTCACATTTCCTGCGAGTCCGGCACTCTAGGTTTAAATGTCTCCTAGATGAAGCCTTGAATTTCGGTGATTATAATTTGCCAAAATAAGCTTTTTTTTTGGATTAAAAAAATGTGGCTGCCATAAATGGTCATGCATGCCCTACAACTTTTCCGTATAAATAACTGCCCTTAAGTTAATTAAAAACAGGGGCGGCGCCAGGATTTTTTTACTGGGGGGGGGGGGGGGCATCCACGCCAAGCGAGTTCCTTCAGGGGGGCAGGGAGGCCAAGGGAACATATGCATTGTGTTTGACCATGCTTTCTCTTGGGGGGGCAAAAGGCAGGCGGAAATTTTGGGGGGTTCCAGCCCCCCCATACCCACCACTGGCGCCGCTCCTGATTAAAAAGCTTTTAATTGTTCATTATTCATTTCAGTGTATTTTTAGATGCGGCAAAGTACTTCCGCCTCGACGTAGAGTTCGTGTGCTTTCATACCCACCGAGCAAGAAAAGAAGCCCTCTTCATGTGCGTTTCTTCCTCAAACTCCGAAGAAGGAACCGTATGGTTTCAGAAACGTCGGGACAATGTTCACTCAAAGTTTAAGGATAAGAAGGCGTCAGCGGCATCTCGTCCATCCGCCAAGCTTCGACGCACGTGTTTTCTATTTTCTTCGGGGCTGCAGGCGAATGGCACTGTTTGTCGCTTAATGGCTGCAACGGAGTAGTCGCGCATTTTTTTCTGAACCTTGTTGACAGGGGACGAACGAGACGTGTTAGTGCCGCGAGAAGAAAGACCACCTCGCAAGCTGCTCGTTCATCAATGTGACTGCGAACCCACGGAGGCTGCATAGCTCGAGCACGTGACGATATTAGTTTAAGCACATTCATGGTGGTTCCCATAGGCGTGCGCAGGGTTCCCCATTAGGGGGGGCGAAGGTTCATCGCAGCGCCCCCCACCCTACTAAGTCGATGTATAAGGCAGATTTTGCGCCCCCCCCCTTTTAGGCGACTAGAAGGGTCAATGTACGGGGCAGATTTTGCGCCCCCCCTCTTAGATGATTAGGGGGGGCGGCCGCCCCCTGCCCCTCCTGTGCGCACGCCTATGGTGGTTCCTGCATTTCTGAGCAAACCTTGGAGAAACTAGTGTGTGCGTCGCCAGCCATGTCGCAGTATCGCACGCACAGGACCCCATGCATGCCATTCGGAGTCCGTACGTTGCGAAGATGGGAGGAGCAAGAAGCCGTGGCAGAATGAGTAAATGTTTTTAACGACGTCTTGCAAAAAATTGAACCATCTCCCCGAAGGGAACCCTGATGGGATACGAAGCAGCAGCGTTGCGCACGGGTGGCGTCACGGGTTGAACGGCGCTAACGCGGGTGCTGCGGTGAGCGCTGGAAGATTCGTTTGAAGCGAAACTCGGTGTAGCGTTTACTGGTGTAAACGTTTGTTTGAAACGCAGACACGGGAGGCGAGCGGGCGTTGGAGCCGGCAGCTGCGGGCGCTCCGGTGGGTGAGGGAGAGAGTGACGTACGCGCGCACCTGCGAGGGAAGCGTGCGAGGGGAGCGTGACGTCAACGACCAGCTGCGGCGTGACCTACTTGGCACCGCTCCAACACCTGCGCCGAGGGAAGCGCGTTGCCTCGCGTTTGTGCGGGCGGAAGAACAGCGGTACACAGGCTAGTGAAAGAGCTGCTTCGCATCTAAAAATCACAGCATATTCACGAAGTGAATGATGACGAGTGGGCGAAGCTCCGGGGGATCATTAACCGTGAATCCCCCCGTACATTGCCCCCTCGATCATGCAAATACGTGACAACACGTGTGTACAGTATTTACATAGTTGTTTATTAATCAGACTGCGTATATGGTGTTGAGATGTGGGTGGCGTTTTCCTTTCATTATGACCGCCTTATGATCGGTGAAATGTAAAGCCAAAGGTTCTTGTATGGGATCCAACCTGAAATTTCAGAAGACGAGGTCAATGCAAGTCCCTCTGATCGAGCCTAAAGGAAGTGCGGAGCTGGGCAGCCTTCTTTGTTTCTCTTCCGTTTTCTCTTTCTTTCCTCCTCTCTTTCTTTCTCTTTATTTTATCTTTATTTCTATTTTTCTTTCTATTTTTCTTATTTATTTCTCTCTATTTCTCGCTTGCCTCCTCTTTTTCAATTTTTATATGTGGTTTTGCCTCCGTTATGTCATCATCATCAAGGCGCCCAAAGAACAAGAGGAAGAAGACTTCTCTTCGGTGCGAGGGCGAGAACGAGCGCTCCGTGTACTAGCGGCTGGCTACGGCGCAACGGCAGACAAGCCTCGACCCTAAGGAGCTTTGCCCCTAAAAAAAAAAAAAAAAAAAAAATAAGAGCCTTGGGAAAGTGCGGAAGGTCTTTTGGGGCGGCACGTTTCCTTTTTTAATTTTCAGTAAACATCTCTCGCCCTCTCTTTTTACCACTTCTTTTTTGCATGTACATCGGACGGAAGTTACAAAGTTTGATGTGCACACACGCGCACGTTCAGTTTGCTTGCTCAAACTTGTTGCTGTGTTTGCTGCGTCAATAAGCGTAGACAATGACCTACCCTTACATCCAGCGGCCAGTCGCCGAACCTATATGCGCCCGAGTGACCTGGGAATCTACGCTGGAAAGTCGGTAAGTGTGGCTGTAATGCTGTTTATCCATGAGCTGAGAATTGTACTGTACGTGTGCTGCATTGAACATAACATAATGCTCATAATCAACGCTATGGCGCTTTAAAATTTGTAGTTTGGCGAGACTCAATGGAAGCATAGAAAATTATCAGCTGCAGAGTTTTCAACAGCTTAAGTTGCCATGCATGCGGGCTTGTTCGTATGGCATTTTTCTTATAATGCAAATACACGGGACACAAGAAACGCACACGAAAACACACACACGACGCTGGATGTCTTCGTGTACCTTTCTTGCGTCCCGTTTGTATGTGCTACCATAGTAATAAAATTTTTTATCATTGCGCGACTGCCAGCCAGTCGACAACATGTCAGCACCCTTACCACTACATGAAACTGCAAAATTACCAAAAATGAGCACCTGCCAGACAACTTCGTTGGTAGCTATGTTACGCATTGGTTTATTCAATCTGTAGTTTATTTTCCACGTGCACTGCTCCACTGAACAGTTTTTGGCCTTGTCAAGTTATTTCAAGACCTTTCTGTAAAACGCTGAATAATCATCATCACAATTGATATTATTATTTATTATTATTATTTGGTATTTCATTTGTTCTCGCATTACTCCAGCTGAAGCAAGGAAATGGCATATTATGCAATGTGCTTGCCCCCCCTCCCCTTTCCCGAGCTCCTGTAATCTTGTCAGAATTTCACCCCCCCCCCCCCCCGAGAGAGAGGGATCCTGGGTGCGCTAATGACTGACAGTGACACCATGTGACGTGTCATCAGTGACGCGTCACATGGTGTCACTGTCGGTACTTTCAAAACTAACATGGTAAGGCTGGCAAGGCGCTTTTGACGAAGATAGGTCCACCTATCAAAACATTGGCCATGCCGTCTAGAGGCACTTATTCCTCTTCAGACAACCTCTGTAGCATATTATGGTTGTGTAATTTCAGTTTTATGAACTTTGTACTTCAGAGTCAGGCGAAATTTTCCCGAAGCCAAACGAGAGAATATAATAAAAGTGTGGCTGGAGAAAAGCTCCAGAAGCTGCGCTTGCAAGCTTCTCGCACTGACCACGAGGGTGAGTTGTATTAAATGTGCTGTTGAAGCTATCATAACATGACACTTTTGTCGTTTCAGTTTAAATAATATTCTTGTCCTACTCAAATTTGAACAATGCATGTGAGCATGAATTATTCATGATGACCATTATATACTGGCTAATCCCTGCCTGCATATTTCTGGCATGTTCTTATTGTCTTAGTATTCTTTGATACTCTGAATTACTTGTGCTTCAAGATATGTCGCTTTATTATTGCTTCAGAATGTCTGCAAAGTGGTGAGATTTCACGCCCGTCGGAGGAAGACCCATAAAGGCAAAGGGCAAGGAGTATCAACAAATGAAAACTGTCGGGTTTCATTCCTGAAAATAAACACGTTTTCTGTGCATACCGTTTCCATTTCTATACTTGACGAAATCGTTTTTAAAATCTGCACGAGCACAGCTTTTGAAAACATGCATGTTCAGGCAACTAACATTTTTCAGTTGTGTTGACTTCATGCTCCAAAAGAAGAATTAAGAGCCGCTTTTTGCAAGGCATAAGGAGTGCCTAGGTACTTTATGTCTCGTCCTCAAGAAGTATGCGACACATAATGTGATGTTCAGGACGCCCCGATGACGATCTGAGGCCGGACAAGACTGGATTGGGACCTGTCGAGGAGCATTGTATGGATCAACGCCACGTCTGGCCAGACCTGATGCCAAGGCTCACAAATGCCATAATGGCTGCTCCCACAGCCGCCCTGATCTTGACTCGTCCAACAGTTTGGGAAGCCGTGGGAAGATCTCTGGGGTAAACGATGTCAAGCCTTCGGAGGATCTTCTTGGCTAGGTCTTGACATGAGTTACTCTCAATGTCGTATTCTCCCAGGTTGGTGATTTCCTCGGACTATTATTTCGTATAGCTGGGCCCTCGAGACATCGTGTAGCCCCAGTGGTACCTGAAAATAATAAGCATTTCTAATTAAAAGCAAGCTTTAAGGGCTGTGAAGTTTATTCAATTAGCTGCAGTCACATTAATCAGTAAGTAAGTACCCTAGTTACATCGCAAAACATGACGGCCTACATTTGTAAAAGTGACACAGCGAAGTGTCCTGTTCTACAGGGGATCTGAAACGTTCTCCATGGCCTTGGGGAACCCCAACGGCTTTACCAGAGTGTTGCGGAACCCCTAACATTTTGCTAAGCATGAAGACAAAAAGCGCGAGGGGGGGGGGGGGGGATGACGTTTTTCGACGCGCACAACCACAGTATTAACACTGCCCGCGTTTGGGCCTGTTCTCTTTAACGTCGAAGGTCATCGCCTTTGATGTAGAACTCCCGATAATACACAGAATTGATATTCGCCCTCGCGCCGCTCGAGTCACGTAAAGCGCGCCCGCCGAACCATACACTGCATGCTTCAGGCACCGTGCAATCTCTTCACGCAAACAAAGCGCCGGACGTCCAAAGGCCTGTTTATTTATTTATTTATTTATTTATTGCTAAACAAAAACAGGAGGCATTCCATTCGCACAGCGAAACGGCCGTCGACTGATTCGCCGGTCGTAATGCTAAGCCTAAATGCTCGTGTAGCTCACCACCGGCGCGAAGCGACGCCTCCTACACGTATCAAAGCTATCGTAGCGTGTTTTGATCACACAACCGACATAGCTAGAGCAGTGGCAAATCACCGTGTATGAAAAATGCCATGTGATTACCGACGTGCAATGAGCCATGAATAATGAGCTGAGGTGCCCGTTAATGTTGTCTGAACTGGTTGGAACCCTCACGAGCATGGATTACCAGCGCTCCGCGCGTTCTGTCGCCACGGGTGCGCAAATCATGCAAGTTTCATGGCGCGCACTAGACGACGAGTCCTTAGTGCTGCTACCACGTGAGTCCAGGGGCGGATCCAGTCTGACTTTTGTTTTTAGTACTTACTATCATCGCAAGAACCCGATCACAGCATAAATTAGGCCAGCATCACAGACGCCTGGCCTAAACGAAGACTATGCAGCACCTTTCCTTTCACTCCTATACGCTGTAAGGATCACTGTGTTTATGCGCAGCGCAACGTAAAACCTACAGCATTATTAGGACTGTAGTCGGAAAAAACTGCAGCTGCTGCGTATTTGCGCGCCGTGGAAGCTCTCCGGCGAAAGAGTAGAGAAAGGAAGGAGTGAAAGGTGAGACCATGCATGAGAGTGGACCGTTTTAGCGTTACGGCAGTGACGGTAATACCATACGGTAAGTACAGCTACTCATTGTGTATGGTAACGTAAGGAGGGGATTAAATGGCTACCAGAGGTCTTGCAGATTTAAAAAAGTTACGTGCCGACGATGATGGTACGGTATTTCTCTACCTACTCTACAGTATTATCGCCACTGCTAAAACGTTTTAGTGATTTTGGCAGTCTAATCCCTGCTGGTTCATCGTTTGAAGCTTCTCAGAGGGGCAACTTCGTGCCAAGCGAAAAGCTGCATTGGGATCGAGTGCCAGGAACAACGGCGACGTGAAAAACAGTGTTTCATAAACAAAGAGTTCAGGTACCGTTGATGGCAACAATCCTATACAGGCTTTGTCTCGTTGCCACAACCCTCTCTGGCTAAGAGATGTCAGCGATGTGTGCAATCCAGCGTCTTGCCCTTTCGCCGCGAAGAGGCCTTGTTAACCTAGCCGGTTGGGTATATGACATTCTCGGATAGAGATAGTAACTGTCTCTCGTCGAGGAGGACACCTCAACTGTTCCGTGCAGGGGTGCAGTTGGGAAACGGGGAGTGAAAAGTTGGAGGAAATGGAGAGGGCACCTTCTCGAGAATGGAGTACCCACAACACCGAGCGCCAGGCCGGGTCAACTTCTCTGCCCATTAGAAAAACCGTAAAACCGGTGGGTGTACGGTGGCACTGGGAATCGAACCCGGTACCTCCGTCATTGGAAGCGGACGCTCTAACTACTCGGCTATCACTGCGGTTTGGGCAGTAGTAGCAGAGGCAACCTGACAAAGGAGGTGGATGACAGGCACTGAAGAGAGGGCGGGGGGCGACTGAGACCGACATACTGTTTTTCTCGAGCAACTTACTACTCCTCAGTCGCCTTTGCATTAGATAATGTTCTCATTCTATACTAGTAATTGTTTTTCCCTTTGTATCCACTCCGCATAATGTGCGTATTTATTGGGGAAGCGCCGCTTACCCTTAGGCTCGGCATGCTTGCCTCTGCTTTTACTTTACTCTGGCGGGTAGTGCATACTAGTCGCCCCTCTTCAGTCTTCACACCATCAACAAAGAGCATGCTCTCATCGGCTTGTATTATGCAGAGGGTCCAGTGCATAGTTGAAGCATCTGGTCCAGCCGACGGTCCGTTGACGGCTGTGTTGACTATCTTGGCACCCGATGCCATGGATGTGTTTCCTACCGGCGACAATAGAATTTCTACAGATGCGAGCTGCTTTCTGCAAGAATAATTACAGGAATACGAATGAGGTCACCATAGCAACACTGGCCCTACATACACACTCTCGAAACTAATTGTTCATGAGTGCAAACTTAAGCCAATATTCATTATGAACACATCGTTATGCGAAGACGGCCACCAGATAAAAGACAACTCACACGATCCAAACTTTTGTGACCGATATTTGCAACAGATATATATATCCACATTAATAACTCAGGAGTGCATGTTTACTGCAGCCACAAACACGATGTCGAACCCAACCAAAAATCAAGAAATCTGAAATCCCACGCACTCTGGGTATCAATTTAATCCGAAGCAGTCGGTGACGAGCACTCATGCCATGACATGTCGTTCAATAGACCATTTTCGTGAAAGGGCGCCCCAAGCATGGAGGAAGGAAAAAGAAAGTAGGGAGCATTACGTCACGTGATTGAAGCCCACCGTGTCGGCCCAACACGTGATCAAAACGTCAGAGCGCGCGGTAGGTTTTAGTACTACCGGTGGAGTTCTGTTCTGTGGCGCTGCGGGCAATCGGAGTTCCTTGAGCAGACGCCCCTCCCGCAACTCTCGCTTACGGGCGGGCTGGCGGAGCCGTTCACAATCGCGCTCTCACGTTTGCTTACCTTTTCACGTCGAAGGTCTGCGGTGTTTGCTTTTATTACAAAACGTGACATTGAGTACAAATAAGTAAGGAATACCTTAGCGCTAGTTAAAGTTGCAGAAGAGCACGAAGTCTGGCGTCACACAAGTTTCCCAGTGATGACCGCCATCTCAGTGCATCCGTCCTGCTTATCACTTCACGAGGCAGAATTGAGAGCATCAGAAGTTTTGGTCTTTATTGGTTCCTTTATATGGGTTTCGTCAGCGTCATTTAAATGCATCTTCTCATCTTTAGCAGCTTCATTCTTTGCCGCTTTACTTCTCTTTCGCTGTTCAGTGATTTCGTGAAGAAGCGGAATTTAAGTAAAATGTAGAACTTCATGAGGATTTTGTGATGGAATTTCAATGTTCTTCGCATCCCAGATTAGGCAAATCTCTTTTTTTTTTTAAGAAAGCGCTGAAATCCACAATGCTCTTTTCATGCAGCTTACTCACGCTGAAATTATAAAAGTGGTTAAACTATTTCCAAGTTTTGCGATAGCTGCTTTGAGAGGTCCGGAGGGGTATATCAGGCCTCCGTTATCAAAGTGCGCTGTGAATATGGAGGCCTGATCACTCCCCATTGCTGTGTTTCTGTCTGATGTGAGACATCTTGCGCAAGTCTCGCACTGCGTCTTCTTTAGCGTCATACGCGCCACATGATCAGCAATATAGTAAGTCAGCATAACGTGGCTTCCTTTTTTCCACATATGCACTGTGGTCTGTGCCTGACGCTAGTGCAGTCTCCGCGCCACTGAAATCTCCACCATCAATAAGGCTGTGAACGACGTCAATTGTGGCAGGCGTGTGCGACTGTCATTCCCAGATAAAAGAGAGCTGATTACTTGCGGCGAACAATTTCCCGACTTTGGTGGTCTTGCGAAGTTCTTAAAATGCAAGGGCATTTATAGTAATCAAACATTGAGCAGCAGTGGGATGATCATTTGTGCCAGAGGACTGCCGAACAATTCCAAATATATTTTCCAGCTTGTCCTGGCTTGAACTTGAGGTCATCAAATATATAAAACCAGCAGACCTGAGGAATTCGAGCAGTGACTGTGCTCTCAATTGTGACACGGAGCCCTTCCGCTATGCTCGATGAAAGAAAACCGCCAATTGTGTTCGTGGCATGTGTCTCCCATTCATTTAAATAACCCAGGAATTATTTCAGAAACGCACAGTTAGGTGAATTTGGGTATAGAGGGCTTTTTTTGGCGTTCGGGAGGTCATTATTCTAAATATGTTCATATTTATAATAAAGCTCTGAGTTGGCTCCACGGGGCTGCAAGCTTTCTCGACCTTCCTCGTCGGCTTACAGCTTGGAAGGAATGAAACCATCTGTTTCTGCATTCTCACGTACGTGAAGCCATTGTACAGTAACGAATCCGCGTCGCTTGTTGGAGGGACGCTTTAGGCTCTTTTCCGGTGGTCTAAAGCGTATAAAAAATAGTATTTCTATTGTTTAACATAGCAATGAGAGGTCTCTCGGAAAAGCTCTCTGCTATAGACGGTGTTAGTCACACAATCTATGCAGATGACATAACTATATGATGCACCAAGGGATGTGAAGGAGATGTTGAGGCGAGTCTCCAATCGGCAGTCAATGAGGTTGAATCATACCTGGAAAACACGGGACTAAAATGTTCCCCCAGTAAGTCCGAGTTACTCCTTTATAGACCAATCAGACGAGGTCCCAAGCCCAGGGGATGGAAGCCACTCGCAGATGTCGATATCAGGCTAACCACACGTGATGGAAACCTCATTCCTAGAGTCGAGTCCATACGCATGTTGGGCATGGTTATCGAATCCAATGGATCCAATAGGCTTACGTTAGATAGGATTACAAAGAAAACGGAAATGGTCATCAGACTCATTATTAGAGTGTCCAATAGAAGAGGAGGCCTGAAAGAAGACAATGTACTCCGGATTTTCCATGCCTTTCTCATGAGCCACATCATCTACGTAGCGGCCATGCACACCTGGCACAACTTCGAGAAAAAGAAGCTTAACACCCTCATTCGGAAAAGCATCAAAAGGGTGCTAGGCATTCCGATGACGGCTAGCACAGAACGCCTTTCTCAATTAGGTGTGCACAATACGCTGGATGAAATCATCGAAGCACAAGAATCAGCCCAGCTTGCTCGACTATCCTGCTCTTTGGCAGGGAGAAGAATCTTAGCCATTCTGGGCCTCAATCCAGTGCTGGCAGAGGAGAGAAGCCATCCAATCATCGAGGAGCAAAGAGAAAATATTCTTGTCGCACCGATCCCTCGCAATATGCATCCGCAGCACAATGAGGGAAGGCGTAGAGCAAGAGCGATTGCGATCCTGAAGAAGATCAAGGATGATCCTCAATCGGTCTGCTTCGTAGATGCGGCACAATATGGTCGCTCATCTCACTATGCCGTGGTCGCAATAGATAACAGAGGTGAAATAATCTCGTCGGCCTCCCTGACTGGGACCACTTCTTCTAAAGCGGAGCAGGTTGCTATTGCTTTGGCACTCTTGGATGATAACAGGACGCAAATCTACTCGGATTCTAGATCGGCAGTCAGGGCGTTTGCCTCGGGCTCCATAGCGAAAGAGGCACATGACGTTCTTAAGAACCGGACCATAACTATGCACACAATCATTTGGTTCCCGGCACACCTAGGTCAAACTTTGGACTCCCTCACCAACCTCAACGACATCGCCCACTCCCAAGCGCGCGTACTAACTCTCCGCGTGGGAGGAGAAGCCTTGTCACAGAGCAGGGTTCAAGAGTTCCGAGACACTTTATTCACATTTAATGAATTCACGAAGCATTTTTATCTGGAAAGAAGAGTATTTCCTCCACCACACAAAAAGCTCACGAGACCACAGGCGATGACCTTTAGGATGCTTCAAACTAATTCTTATCCGAATCTGGCTTTCAAACAAGCACTGTCTATTCCCAAGTGACTTCAGCTCACAATGCCCTGGCTGCGGTAAATTAGGAATCAGAGCTCCACGTGCGATTTAGAGCACATGCCACCATTTCATTTAGATACAATCCGCGGTGCCCAGTACTCGCAACCAAATTTTTTGTACGTGGGTATTAGATAAGGACATGCTCACAGAGCAGTGTTGAATGGAGCTCGCCCTCAAGAGCTCGGAAAGATATCAGCAACAACTTTGGGCTGTTGATTCATTTGAGGGAGCCTGCGATAAAACAACAGCGTATTTCTGGAATTAATATAAGGTTATATAGGCTATAAGGGAAGACAGAAAAAAAAGCGCTAATTTCTGTCCCCACGTGGGAGCGGCCCGCGGTGTCAGTGACGTTGTCCTAAGGGGTGGCACTTCTCCGGATAAGTGGCTTTTTTTTATTGACATAAAGTTCTTCGTACCGTACTCTAATGAGACATGTGCGCAAGGTAATTGTTACCCGCGTACGGTAATTTAAATACAGAAATGACATTTGTTTAGCATTAGGAGAAAAAAATATCACGACATTGTGTGCGAAGGATCGAATTGAGCTTACTTGAAGAGTCAATATGTTATACTTTTACATTGAGTAGTTCTAGCAGCGCTAATGCGAATATAATCTGAGGGGTGTTCACTTACGACTAATGTGCTTCAAAAAATAAACTAGGTTTTTAAATGAAAACATATAATGATTGTCTCTGATGCGAACTGTATGTCTTTAAAATGTACGTTTTAACTGTTGGTGTCTCTGATCTAATTACAGACCATCGTAATCGCGCTTCCATATCTAACACGTTGCTTGCAACGAATATTAGAAGTCCAAGGCACAAGCGCAAATCATTCCTTTCTAATTGTATTAGAGGTTTCATTTTTTAAGCTTCGTTGCCAGAGAAAAAGAACAACAAGAAAACGGCGCCCTATACCGGGATAGGGCGAACATACATTTTGTTAATCACTATCATTGTATTTCTTCGCAATTCAGTTCTTTGGTTTCAGAGTTTTCGTAGCAGCCAGGAACGAAGCACCAGCGTTCAGTTCTCTTTGTTTTATAGGGCATTTTCACCACAGCTCACTAATGCATGCCTCGTGTACAATAAAGAACACGTAAATAGTGAAAAGAAAAAAAAATCACGCCGCGTTTCCTTGTAATAGCCTTCCAAAGGGCAATCTGCGACAGCGGCGGCTGTACCCGCGCCCCCTGCAGCAGCGCCCCTGGCGGCATCGGCGCGCAGAGGGACCCTCTCTGGCAAGGGAAACGCGCGGCGCTCAGCACACCTCCCCATTCTAGCCACCTTACCACAGGCTTTGTAGTGCGATACTGCAATTTTACCAAAATGTTCCAGTAGGTCTCTACTGTATAGAACCCCGAGTCGTTTTTGATAGCTTGCTTTTTTCAAGAGATATGATTTTTTTCGCATATCTCCCATTCAGTTATGGCAGGAGGCCGTCGTCACCGCCGAGAGATGGCGCCACACGCAGATGTTCCCCAAATCCTGGGAATGTTTGCCGATACCAAGCACGGCTCCAAGCACGTCTCAATTGCATCACCGCGAAGTGCTCGGCCGCGGGGTCCGTGGAGCCGGCGCGTGATGTGCTTGGCGGCGGTGTTCAGTGACGATGCGCGAAATGCGAAGCTGCCACGACGAAAAAGCGGTGCGCAATATGCTTGGTATCACATTTTCGGGTGCCGATGCGCGAATGTGCGGCCATGGGCTGCTCCGAGCAGCCCATGGCCGTGGGGTCTGATGAGCTTGGCTGTGGAGTCCACTGCCGATGCGTAAAATGCCCATCCGCGGTTCCGAGGTGCCGGCGGGCGATGTGCTTCGTTGCTTGCGAAGAAGCACACAGCCGCAGGCACGCTAGCGCATTGTTCTTGCCCGCAAAGTGTAAAGCTCGAGGTTCATCTCGCCCAAGAGCGCCGTGAGCGGCAGGGGCGTAGCCAGAAATTTTTTTCGGGGGGGGGGGGGGGTTCAGCCATATACTTTATGTATGTTCGTGCGTGCGTTTGTATGTATGCGTGCCTATATACGCAAGCAAAAATGAAAAATTTCGGGGAGGGGGGTTTGAACCCCCCCCCCCCCCCCTTGGCTACGCCCTTGGTGAGCGGAGCTATGCCTAGTGACGACTCCGAGCAGTAGGTGCGCAGGCCACGGTGCCCGATGCTTCAAAGTGCGCAAGGCATGGTTGCGAGTACAAAGAGTCGTCCTGCGATGGTCTTAGTCGTGACGTCAGAAGTGCTGATAAGCAGAAATCTAACCGCGAATCTCACGCTAAAGTCAACGCTGAAGAGTCGGCTCGAGAGGTGCGCTTATCATGTTTGCTACAAGCGCGGTGCGCCATCGTAATCAGATCGAGCTTCCGCTTGCAGCTCTAAAGTGTACTTATATTCTAATTGATCGTTGAGCCATGAAGATAAAACGAGTGCAAACGTGTAACGAAGTAGCACGATTTTCGACAGCCGTGACCACGCGACGCGCAAGCACCAGACGACGATCTTCCGGAGCGAGCACCGGACTAATGGCGAGGCGAGCTGAGGCAACATGGCGGACGCGGCCAATCGGAGGTCTCGGAACGACCATGAAGTATTTGCTTTTTGTGCGCTTCTTTCTGAATGGAGGAGCCAGCCGAAGTGGGGAATTTGAACACGGAGAAATGCTCTTTCAGACGAGCCCAATCAGCCGGTGCCCGGTCGCGCCATCGCAGAGCTAGAACTTTTTTTTTTAAAATCGCTGTTTTTTCGCGATTTCCAGAAACAACAAGTTTTTCGAAACACTTCTGTGCTGTCTTCAGTGTAGATATTTTCGAATCAGATAGAAAAAAGGTTTCAGAAACTTAAAACTTGATTTTCAGATAATCCTTTTTTTTTTTTGCCATTTTTGTGATACGAAAGCCAAGTCCCCCCTTAAGATATTACCGTTAAACCTTTCTAGATGGTTTGAAAACACATCTGCTTTCTTCACGTTAATTGGCCTACCACTGAGTTCCTTCTCCGTTTTCCTTATCGATATTTTATGTATTTTTCATTAATTGATAACATTCGTACATGTATGCTCAATCCAAACCTGTACACGCAGTCAATTTCAGTGCTTACAAAAGTTGCTTGTCACGTTCCGATAGGAGGCCCTCGCACAGTTCTTGCTTTTGGGCCTGCTCCCGAAAATGTACCTTCTTATATGCATTGTATTTTTCGATTCCGTTGTTACACAGGAAAGTTGAAAAACTGCACTTGAGGTTTTTGAAGGCCACAGCAGACAACCGTAACGCTTTCACTCTGAAGTTGTGAGCAGTCTGAAGTCGTTCCTCGGTTTTGGATAGGCAACTTTTGACATCTCTCAGGCCACTGTGGATGTTTCAAATTTGCTTCGTCGCTTTCTTGTGAGTTCGTTGACTCTACGCTGACAGTTCCTTAAAGTAGCAGTTTTGTCAACGCTCAAAACAGAATAAAGAGCCACGTGGCACTCGTGCAGAAACAACAGCCTGCGATTACCTGTGCTCATCTGGCCGCAACCATCCGGAGGAGCGGAACTCGAAGCCATCGTGTCCATTTCTTCTCCAGGACTCTGTCGCTTCGTGGGGCTGCTCAGAAGAAATTGTAGAGAGAAGAGATAGGAGGTGATGCGGCTAAAGAAGCCACTTGAGGGACTTAGAACACCAAGCACACATTCTAAATTAAGCTTGGGAAAGGCGTAACATTACCAAATCGAAAATAAGACATGTGGTATAGGCCTACGCAAGTGAAAAATTCAATTTTTCAAGCTAGAAAAACGCCTTGGACACCGTGTTCTGGAAAAACATACTCGCACGCCACAGCCCTGACGTCACAAGGGGTGCTATCGCCGAGCTATTCTTTGATTTCTTTATGCCTTTCGTCGCCATTAGCCGTCGGTCATTGGCCAAAATGTTCGGGTCGCGCCTTTTAACCAACGGCAGGTGGCGAAGGGCACAAGAAAGATCACATAATCGCAAGCAAATTCCTCCGCGATGGCATTCTTGATAGATATAGTTTGAAAAAATCGAGGGAACGATAAGTAGCCAAGTAGCCAAATAGACCAGCCGTTTTTGATACCGTCACCGGCCTAAAGAAGTAGCCAAGTTGGAGGAAAGCAGTCAAACTTGGCAACCCTGGCACTTAATGCTTGTTCAAGATACCGATCCTTGAATATAACCGAGTGGCAAGGCCGTGGTGGCGCTGGAAATGATCAACTTATATAGTGACGACTATGTATATAGAACATCGTTAATCCCTAGCCACAACGCTTTCAACGTGCACGGCCCCGACCGAGTCTCATAAAGTCTATTGTGGTCGCTTATCGCTTAAACCGGAGTGGCTCGTCCCATGCCTATCGGTTAATGCATACTGCGGTAAGCTTTTGTCGCTAAAGGTTGACTGCGCCCCAAAGCTTGCCGACGCCACGATGTGCCGCAGGAAGCCTCGAGTATTTTTAGCCATGCGGACACCGGACGATCAATGGTTCGACTTCGGGGCGGTTGTGTCGATGCCTTCAGCAATAGACATAGGAAAAGAACAAAGGCGAGACGGCGACACCGACAAAAGCGTCAGTTGCACTCATCGTTGTCTTATCAGGATAAGTACCTTCAGCTCGGCATCGCGTTTCGAGTAGCGTTGTTGTAAGCGCACGCTCCGACGCTGTTGTAAGCGCGTGATACGAAGGCCAATCTCGCGGCCGAAACGTCAGTCCTTGCTGTGCGATTCGTTACTATCTTAGATTCTTGAGTGTCGGCACACCGATTTAACTATAAAGCGCTCGAGAGGGAAGGCTCCAAGTTTATTTTCTATTCCTCAAGCATACGTGCTTTGCGCATGAAGGATAGCGCACAGGACTAGAGCACCATCCGGAGACCCAACCACACTTCTCCACACCATCTTGTTCGAAAGCATCTACGCTTTCTGGTAGAACCGGGCCAACGGAGGGTGTCTTCATGCTTTCCTCCCTTGGTTGTAGTGTATTGCGATGCTTCTACTCAATTCCTTGGGTGTTTTTATTGTCATGCTTAATTAGCTTACTGTTTTAAAGAATGACCCAACCAGAGGCGAGGGCAATAGTGCTAGCAAAGGAGCTTAAAATACACAAGAAATTGATTTAAGAAGCAAATGCCTCACATACCCAGCAAATGGCTCAGGTGGATCCTCTGTCGAAGGAGCCGAGCCTTGAATGGAATGAAGAGGAAAAGAAGAAAGAAGTGCGTTCATCATGCAACAAAAGTTCATATCCATCTATGGTGGTACAAAGGATGTCCCCATAAAGTGATTCTTTTTTTTTTCTTTTGTTCAAATGATTCTTTTTTTTTTCTTTAGTTCAAGTACCACTAAGTCGCCAACAAACGAAAGTAGGGGAGCACGCGTAAGCTTGGGCGAGTTTGTAACACATTATGGGACAACTTCAAAGCGCCAAAAACAAGGACAGACGAAAAAGATTGGACACAACGAGCGCTAAAAATTCTCTAGCCCCTCCACGAGGTTCAATCAAGAAATAATTTGCGTGGCAGAAAGTTTGTGATATCGCTTTGAAATTTTTATGGAAGCATTGTGGGGCCATTCTTAGTCTCTGTGCCAATTGTCATCAAGATCCATCCAGAAACAAGAAAGAAGGGGAATATAAGGGATCTCTTTTTGTTTTTGTTTTTTTTTTAAGAAAACGGCATTGACAATTAACAGACAAACACCAAGGAAATCATACAGGATGTTTTTTTGTAGTAATTGCGACATAAGTGTGAATAAATTAAAGAGGATGAAAAGACAACTTGCCGCCGGCAGGGAACGAACTTGCAACCTTAGAATAACGCGTCCGATGCTCTACCAATTGAGCTACGCCGGCGGTCTTCCTCCCGTACACTTGAATGGGTATATCTGGTCATTTAAACGTGGGAGTGTTAGTATAGCGCCGCTCGTAGCCCCTGACGGGCAGTGTGCTACACTCTTTCTTCGCCTTCGGGAGTCCCGCAGCACGTGAAAACTCTTGATTAATTCGAATTTACTAACAACGACCAACAACAATTCAACTAGGCTTCCTCTGACAAAATCCTTTCTGCTACAAAAGGTTGCTACAAGTCAGGGCAAGCAAACTGACCGTTTCACTGGAATTTGTATCCGCAACACGCTTACGCCTGACTTCTGATTCAACTTTCTTGTTTCTGGTTGGATCTTGATGAAATTTGGCACAGAGACTAAGAATCGTCCCATAATGTTCCATAAAAATTTCGAAACGATGTCACAATAACTTTCCGCGATTTTTTATTGAACCTCGTGGAGGAGCTAGAGGATTTACAAAATGAACTAAACAGTTGGTTTATACTGTATGTACAGTGAAATGTATGCTGAAGGGGGCCGCGTTTTCGAAATAATTTTTTTTTTCAACACTAAAACTTGTTACGTTTTCTCCAGCGACACTGCAACGAGCACAATCGCACTACAAACATAAAATACCTACCAATAATTTTGAAAAGGGTAAAATGAAAAAATCAGAACGCAGCCCCCTGCAGCACAGTGCAAAGAGCGTTAAAAAAAAAAAAACGGAATCAAGATCTGTGTAGTAGTTGCCAAGATCACTGCTCCACGAGCTCAACAACATGCAAAAAAAGAACAGTATTGAGAAAACTACGTTTAAAGTTTCGCCTTTTCTTTACTTCTCTAAAACACTTAAATATTCTGATCTTTGGTTTGTTTTGGGATATTTGACTTCTTGGACTTGTGGCCTTTTGTGTGCCTTTGTTCTTTCTTTTCTTTTTTTTATAACCTCCTTTCTTGATCTACAAATAACAAGTATGGATTTCAAACCAAGTTCTCTGTATGAAGGAGGGATCTGATAGACATTGCAGAAAAGGAGACATTGTAATCTAATAAGGCCATATACTGAAATATTTACACATATTTCTTGTATTCATGCTGTCATTAGCATAATTAATATGCTTGCTTCCTGATTACAATTCACCATTTTATACATAGAGGGAGGTTTTTATTGTGACAGAAAATGGCTCACACCACGACAGCCGATGCCTTCTTTCCAAATAACAAACAGTAATGGCCAAGGCATTGGTGGCACAGGAAATTGAGCAGTTTATTCAATGACGCGAGTCGGGAAGTTAAAAATTCGTCCCCCTGCTTCATACACTTTCTTTTGCCACTCTCGCCTGTGAAACGCATCATCATTCGGCCGGCCGCGGAAATGCTTGTCTACGAGGCTTGTTTAAGAACACTCATAAATGCTTTTGCCGATACCAAGCACGGCTCCAAGCACGTCTCAATTGCATCACCGCGAAGTGCTCGGCCGCGGGGTCCGTGGAGCCGGCGCGTGATGTGCTCGGCGGCGGTGTTCAGTGACGATGCGCGAAATGCGAAGCTGCCACGACGAAAAAGCGGTGCGCAATATGCTTGGTATCACATTTTCGGGTGCCGATGCGCGAAAGTGCTAGCCGCTGCTCCGAGCAGCCCATGGCCGTGGGGTCTGATGAGCTTGGCTGTGCAGTCCACTGCCGATGCGTAAAATGCCCATCCGCGGTTCCGATGTGCCGGCGGGCGATGTGCTTCGTTGCTTGCGAAGAAGCACACAGCCGCAGGCACGCTAGAGCATTGTTCTTGCCCGCAAAGTGTAAAGCTCGAGGTTCATCTCGCCCAACAGCGCCATGAGCGGAGCTAGGCCTAGTGACGACTCCGAGCAGTAGGTGCGCAGGCCACGGTGCCCGATGCTTCAAAGTGCGCAAGGCATGGTTGCGAGTACAAAGAGTCGTCCCGCGATGGTCTTAGTCGTGACGTCACAAGTGCTGATAAGCAGAAATCTAACCGCGAATCTGACGCTAAAGTCAACGCTGAAGAGTCGGCTCGAGAGGTGCGCTTATCATAAATTTGCTACAAGCGCGGTGCGCCATCGTAATCAGATCGAGCTTCCGCTTGCAGCTCTAAACTAAAGTGTACTTATATTCTAATTGATCGTTGAGCCATGAACATAAAACGAGTGCAAACGTGTAACGAAGTAGCACGATTTTCGACAGCCGTGACCACGCGACGCGCAAGCACCAGACGGCGATCTTCCGGAGCTAGCACCGGACTAATGGCGAGGCGAGCTGAGGCAACATGGCGGACGTGGCCAATCGGAGGTCTCGGAACGACCATGAAGTATTTGCTTTTTGTGCGCTTCTTTCTGAATGGAGGAGCCAGCCGAAGTGGGGAATTTGAACACGGAGAAATGCTCTTTCAGACGAGCCCAATCAGCCGGTGCCCGGTCGCGCCATCGCAGAGCTAGAACTTTTTTTAAAAAATCGCTGTTTTTTCGCGATTTCCAGAAACAACAAGTTTTTCGAAACACTTCTGTGCTGTTTTCAGTGTAGATATTTTCGAATCAGATAGAAAAAAGGTTTCAGAAACTTAAAACTTGATTTTCAGATAATCATTTTTTTTGCCATTTTTGTGATACGAAAGCCAAGTCCCCCCTTAAGATATTACCGTTAAACCGTTCTAGATGGTCTGAAAACACATTTGCTTTCTTCACGTTAATTGGCCTACCACTGAGTTCCTTCTCCACTTTCCTTGTCGATATTTTATGTATTTTTCATTAATTGATAACATTCGTACATGTATGCTCAATCCAAACCTGTACACGCAGTCAATTTCAGTGCTTACAAAAGTTGCTTTGTCACATTCCGATAGGAGGCCCTCGCACAGTTCTTGCTTTTGGGCCTGCTCCCGAAAATGTACCTTCTTATATGCATTGTATTTTTCGATTCCGTTGTTACACAGGAAACTTGAAAAACTGCACTTGAGGTTTTTCAAGGGCACAGCAGACAACCGTAACGCTTTCACTCTGAAGTTGTGAGCAGTCTGAAGTCGTTCCTCGGTTTTGGATAGGCAACTTTTGACATCTCTCAGGCCACTGTGGATGTTTCAAATTTGCTTCGTCGCTTTCTTGTGAGTTCGTTGACTCTACGCTGACAGTTCCTTAAAGTAGCAGTTTTGTCAACGCTAAAAACAGAATAAAGAGCCACGTGGCACTCGTGCAGAAACAACAGCCTGCGATTACCTGTGCTCATCTGGCCGCAACCATCCGGAGGAGCGGAACTCGAAGCCATCGTGTCGAGTTCTTCTCCAGGACTCTGTCGGTTCGTGGGGCTGCTCAGAAGAAATTGTAGAGAGAAGAGATAGGAGTTGATGCGGGTAAAGAAGCCACTTGAGGGACTTAGAACACCAAGCACACATTCTAAATTAAGCTTGGGAAAGGCGCAACATAACCAAATCGAAAATAAGACATGTGGTATAGGCCTACGCAAGTGAAAATTTCAATTTTTCAAGCTAGAAAAACGCCTTGGACACCGTGTTTTGGAAAAACATACTCGCACGCCACAGCCCTGACGTCACAAGGGGTGCTATCGCCGAGCTAGGCACTATAGCCGAGCTATTCTTTGG
This sequence comes from Rhipicephalus sanguineus, assembly GCF_013339695.2. Taxonomy (NCBI): domain Eukaryota; kingdom Metazoa; phylum Arthropoda; class Arachnida; order Ixodida; family Ixodidae; genus Rhipicephalus; species Rhipicephalus sanguineus. Next base: position 124,844,195 of record NC_051181.1, read on the forward strand.
TTTCTTTATGCCTTTCGTCGCCATTAGCCGTCGGCCATTGGCCAAAATGTTCGGGTCGTGCCTTTTAACCAACGGCAGGCGGCGAAGGGCACAAGAAAGATCACATAATCGCAAACAAATTCCTCCGCGATGGCACCCTTGATATATATATATATATATATATATATATATATATATATATATATATATATATAGTCTGAAAAAATCGAGGGAACGATAAGTAGCCAAGTAGCCAAATATACAAGCCGTTTTTGATACCGTCACCGGCCTAAAGAAGTAGCCAAGTTGGAGCAAAGTTATGGCAAAGTAGTCAAACATAAATATAACCGAGTGGAAAGGCCGTGGTGGCGCTGGAAACGATCAAATTATCTAGTGACGACTATGTAGAACATCGTTAATTCCTAGCCACAACGCTTTGCAACGTGGCCCCGACCGAGTCTCATAAAGTCTACTGTGGTCGCTTATTGCTTAAACCGGAGTGGATTGTCCCATGCCCACCGGTTAATGTGTATTGCGGTAACCTTTCTTTTGTCGCTAAAGGTTGACTGCGCCCCAAAGCTTGCCGACGCAACAATGTGCCGCAGGAAGCCTCGAGTATCTTTAGCCGCGGACACCGGGCGATCAATGGTTCGACTTCGGGGCGGTTGTGCCGATGCCTTCAGCAATAGACATAGGAAAAAGAACAAAGGCGAGACGGCGACACCGACAAAAGCGTCAGTTGCACTCATCGTTGACTTATCAGGATAAGTACCTTCAGCTCGGCATCGCGTTTCGAGTAGCGTTGTTGTAAGCGCACGCTCCGACGCTGTTGTAAGCGCGGGATCGGCCTCCGACGAAGGCCAGTCTCGCGGCCGAAACGTCAGTCGAAGAATGGCCCCATAATGCTTCCATAAAATTTTCGAAACGATACCACAATAACTTTCTGCGATTTTTTTATTGAACCTTGTGGAGGGGCTAGAGGATTTACAAAATGAACTAAACAGTTGGTATGTATACTGTATGCATGCACAGTTAAATATATGCTGAAGGGGGACGCGTTTTCAAAATTATTTTTTTGCAACACTAAAATTTGTAGTTTATGTTTTCTCCAGCGACATTGCGATGAGCACAATGGCACTACAAACAAAAAATACCTACCAAAAATTTCGAAAAAAGTAAAAGGAAAAAATAAGAACGCAGCCCCCTGAACCACAGTGCAAAGAGCGTTATAAAAAAAGAACGGAATTAAGATCTGTGTAGTAGTTGCCAAAATCACTGCTCCACGAGCTCAGCAACATGCAAAAAAAAAAAAACAGTATTGAGAAAACTGCATTTAAAGTTTCGCCTTTTCTTTACTTCTCTAAAACACCTAAATACAGTAACACCTCGGTGATACGAATCTTGCGGGGTTACCAAAAATATTCATATCATCCGAAATTCGTATCACCAGAAAACATGGAAAATTAGTATGCGACAAATGAAAGTTGGCATACGTTTTGATTTAGTGTTTCTCAGGGCCGCAGCGACGTCATGAACGCCTCTCAATGATTGCCAGTAAAGCTTTTAGACGTCAAAGATCATACTTGTGCTCGTAGATATACGGTGCACGCGCGCGTGTGTAATTAATGAACCAGATGTGTTGTGCCCCGCGACAGCTAGTAGCCCCTTCCTAATCTTACCACGCTTTTTTGCATGACACTAGAGTACTGCGGCGAAAGTGGCTTAACGAGCCATTTGCACACGATAGATAGAGGCCAAGCTCCTTCGCCAAGACCGTCCGCTTCGTCTCTTGGGGTCTTCGTCCACCTTTCATGGAACTTCATAACGGACCCACAGCCCAAGTTTCAGTCTTGATTCATAGAACGTCTGATTGCGGGGACATGACTTGCATCGACGTGGCAGGCACGTGTTAACACAGTAAAAAGACGCTGCTGCCTAGAGCACAGAAGCACACGTGAACGCGTCGGAAAAAAAAAAAGCGCGACGTCAACGTCATCTGTAATCTAAACGCGAAAGCGCGTAAAGGCCTCCAAGGCTCGCGCGCACTATCTCGGAGGCAAGGACGCACCGTTGATGGTCGCGCAGAGCGCATGCCCGCGCCCGCGCGAGACTGCCGCGTCTTCTGCGACAGCGCGGGCCGCACCTGTTCGTACCCGTGTGCTAACGTACGTTCGTATCAAACGTCGCGGGGTGCAAATCGGTTCGCAACAACCGAACTCCAATACAGTGCAGGCTAATGGGCCTTGTTGGCCGGGACGCGAGTTTGTAATATGCAGAGCGCTCAACGCATGGCAACGGCAGCGGCGCGCTATTGGCTGCGCGCACACAGGGACGCCGCTGCGGAGTTCCGCCTAGCAACGGCCGCCACGACGAGACGACGCGCTCTCCTTCTCGGGGTGCCTTTCGCGGGAATTTTAAACGGTGAACGCGGCCGCCGGGCCCCGTGGAATTTTCGTCGCCGCTTGTGAACTGCTACTGCTCTCGCGTTGACCGAAGACGCCGTCGTCGCCGTAAGGTTCGACTGTGTTTTGTGCATTTTGTTTTGTTATAACGGTGAACACGTTCGCCCATGAACATTTGTGTTGTCGCCACTGTCTTTTGTGCCTTGGCGCTGCAGCAAGACGCGATCGGCCGTTGTGTTCCACTGTGCGTTTACGCTTTTTTCTTTTTTTAACAGTGAACACGCTCGCCCTTGAATATCTGTGCTGTCTGCTGTGTCTTTTGAGCCCTTGCGTTGTCGCAAGACATAATCGTTGTTGTGTTGGGCTGATTGCTTTTGTTTATTTTTTTAACGCTGAACACGCTTTCACGTGAATATATGTGTTGTCGCCAGTGTTTTTTGCGATCTCGCGTTGTCGCAAGACGTGATCGCCGTGGGTTCGAGTGTGCCTTGTGTTTTTTTTATTATTTTTTTTTCGCGGCTGTGTAGAAGATTACGGCTTGAAGACAAACACATCGTGGGTTGTAGACTTCGTGAAGTCAACATCAAGGTGTGAAAGGTAATACAAAAATGGTGTTTCATAACTTCAAAAATAACTTGCGGAATCTTCTGTGGTAATTTAACTTCATGCTTTGGGGATAATGTCCAATGATCAGCCGTTCTCAATTAGGTCGTATTATGTGTGCACTTGGCCCCCCTTATACGTGGCGTGCGGTTGGCGAAACAAAATCGAAAAAGTGCCGCAGCCACATAAGTAATTGTGTTCTAGTTATTTTCATATGTTATGGCGTAGGTACCATAGGATGGGAAAATAATGAGAGCAATCAGAGCGCAATGTGAACCAGATCTACATTATGGTTGGATCTCACGAAAGTATTCCACAAACCTGCACATTTCACTTAGGTCACCAACTTAAACCTCACTTAGGTCACCAACTTAAACCTAGGAGAAATATCATACAATTACATCCGATACTTCCTAACGAATAGGAAGGTTACCTTCAACATGGGGGAACTCGAGTCTGAGGTGAGGGGCATGGACAGTTTAGTTACACCTCAGGGCTCCATGATATTGCTCATGCTCTTAATCTCATTATGACAGGATTGTCAGAAAAAACGTGAAGACATCGAAGGAATCAATCGCTCCGTATACACGGATGATGTTGCCATATGGATCTCGCAAGGCAGTGATGGGTAAATAGAACAGAAGTTACAGGAAGTGGTAGATAAAGTGGAAGTCTACCTCACAGGCACTAGGCTTGAATTTTCACCAGAGAAATCAGAACTTTACAGGCCCATACTTAACAGGAGGTGGCCCAAGAGATACATGAAGGAGAGAGAGTGCGAGGAGATACAGACTTGCACGAAAAGGTCCCCATCATTGAACAAGTTAGGGTCCTTGTACTCAACATTGAGTCGAAGCGAACTAACAGCAATACTCTTATAAAAATAGTGACTAAGGTCACTAAGGCAACTGGCTGATCAGGAGAATCACAAACAAGTATATCACGGAATGAAGGAGGCTAGCATTCTTAGGCTTAAATGGAACAAGACAGAAAAGGACAAAATCAATATTTTCGTAAGGAAAGCTTTTAAGCAGGCCCTAGGCTTGCCCGAAAGCACCAGCATAGAGAGATTAACGCACCTGGGCATGCATAACACCTTAGAAGGATTGACTGAAGCTCAGTTGGAAAGAATTGCCAGCACCGCGACTGACAGAATATAGATAAATTACAAACAATAACCAGCAAGGACCCAAGGTTGCATCGGCCAGAGATTGGGAGCCAGATTGACATTGCAAATTTACTAAAAAAGAAATACAAACAAAATTCAATTAGGGCAGTAGAACGAGCACAGCTAATACGACCTAATTGAGACGGCTCAAGTGCACACATAATACGACCTCATTGAGACGGCTCATCATTGGACATTATCCCCAAAGCATGAATTTAAATCACCACAGAAGATGCCGCAAGTTAATTTTGAAGTTATGAAACACCATTTTTGTATTACCTTTCACACCTTGCTGTTGACTTCACGAAGTCTACAACCCACGATGTGTTTGTCTTCAAGCCGTAATCTTTTACACAGCTGCAGGCGTCTTGTTCATCAGTGATGTTCGCCCGAACCACGTCGCGAGTTTGTAATATGCAGAGCGCTCAACGCATGGCAACGGCAGCGGCACGTCAACGTCAGGCGATGAACTGTCATTGTCTTCAACGCATTCGATCGCGCGGCGCGCCGACGTCTCACATGCGCTGCTTTCCGTGGTCATAGCCGTACAACACCGGCGTTGCAGGGCTGCGAAATGCGTTGGCAAGATCAGCCGCGAAAAAAAAAATAATAAGAAAACACAAGGCACACTCGAACCCACGGTGATCACGTCTTGCGACAACGCGAGATCACAAAAAACACTGGCGACAACACATATATTCACGTGAAAGCGTGTTCAGCGTTAAAAAAATAAACAAAAGCAATCAGTCCAACACAACAACGATTATGTCTTGCGACAACGCGATGGCTCAAAAGACACAGCAGACAGCACAGATATTCAAGGGCGAGCGTGTTCACTGTTAAAAAAAGAAAAAAAGAAACGCACAGTGGAACACAACGGCCGATCGCGTCTTGCTGCAGCGCCAAGGCACAAAAGACAGTGGCGACAACACAAATGTTCATGGGCGAACGTGTTCACCGTTATAACAAAACAAAATGCACAAAGCACAGTCGAACCATACGGCGACGACGGCGTATTCGGTCAACGCGAGAGCAGTAGCACTTCACAAGCGGCGACGAAAATTCTACGGGGCCCAGCGGCCGCGTTCACCGTTTAAAATTCCCGCGGAAGGCACCCCGAGAAGGAGAGCGCGGCGCGGCCGTTGCTAGGCGGAACTCCGCAGCGGCGTCCCTGTGTGCGCGCAGCCAATAGCGCGCCGCTGCCGTTGCCATGCGTTGAGCGCTCTGCGTATTACAAACTCGCGGCCGGGACCAAGACTTTAAAAAAACCATGCCCTCTAGGAAAGGTCTACCTGTTGTGTCGCGAGTACATACAACCTGTAATTTTTTCATGACTAAGTGCTGATTAATTAGATGTAATTAGCCAACCCTTTTATTCTTGCTCGAATCAGGAAAAATATTAACTTTACGTTGTACCTCACCTCAAATAACCCCAGAATCAAGCTTTTTTTTTTCTTTGCTGAAATCTGCATGGTTGATTTTACCTTCTGCATCCGCTCGAAGCAACTGCCCCCGGATGTGAAGCTTCTTTTTGGTGGTTTTCAGCCCTCGATCGGCCATTGCACGAGGGTGTGCAGGATACTCAGGGCGGAATGTCTACGGCAAGCAAGAGTGTACAAAGAAGCCCTGTACCTTCCTCCTCTTCATGAGCATCAGCCCTCGATCGGCCATTGCACGAGGGTGTGCAGGATACTCAGGGCGGAATGTCTACGGCAAGCAAGAGTGTACAAAGAAGCCCTGTACCTTCCTCCTCTTCATGAGCATCAGCCCTCGATCGGCCATTGCACGAGGGTGTGCAGGATACTCAGGGCGGAATGTCTACGGCAAGCAAGAGTGTACAAAGAAGCCCTGTACCTTCCTCTTCATGAGCATCAGCCCTCGATCGGCCATTGCACGAGGGTGTGCAGGATACTCAGGGCGGAATGTCTACGGCAAGCAAGAGTGTACAAAGAAGCCCTGTACCTTCCTCTTCTTCATGAGCATCACGTCGCGCACACACAAAAAAAATAAACAAGCTGGCGTGAGTACACAGGCCGCATCGACCATGTGGTAGACCATCTTTGGCAAGGTGAATTGCGGAGGCTCCGATCCCAATTTTCAACGAACCGACGCGGCTCGACAGGTGTTGTTCACACGTGCGGTGACATAGTCCTCCCAGACTTCGTCACGAGACTTTGAGCCTAGGCCCCAAGTTCGCGGTTGAGAAGAGGCGGACACCCACAGAACTTCTGGCCACCGTGCGACAGGTAGCGAACCGTGCTCCACCACAAGACAGCGACAGATGTGTCTTGGAAGGCCTGGACGTTCTTTTACGCGGTAAAGCCCGCTATCAATGGTGTGCCTGTAGGTAAAGTTGCTGCTTACCTCACAGGGAATGAGCTATGCGTTGTACCTTCAGACAAAGGGGGAGGGTTCGCTGTGTTGTCGAGAGGTCTTTACTTCGAGAAAGCCCACCAAGCAATTTCGTCCATCTTTCGCGTGTGCGAAGGCGTTAATCTGGCCAAAATCAGATAGAGGGCGAAAAACTTGTGTTCAGACTTGGATTTGCCAGGCTTGTCGCGAAGAATTGCAGAAAGTGATAAACTGGCCTTAGACATGTTCTTTTCAGCTAAAACTCACAAAGAGGGAGTGCCTTTCAGGACAATTGTTTCCGAAATTCCTGGCAGAATGAACTAGGGCGGTTTCTACAAGACAAGCTGAAGCTGTTCCCTGTAGACGACCCTTTTAGAATAAAAAACTCTAGTGAAGTCTTTGATTTTCTGAAGCAGCAATCAGGCACCACGATGAGGGCTTTCTTGATAGATATAAAAGACCTCTATTACTCCCTTCCCCGCAAAGGTTTGATAAAAAGTGCATAGAAGAATGCGTTGACGGTTTTGGAGTGCTGGCGTTTCAGAACACCGCGTGTATGACGTCCAAAGGGTTCTTAGACCTCTTATCTCTGTACATTACGTCAATGTTTGTAGAATGGAGCGAGAAGACGTACATTCAAAAAGAGGGTGTTTCAATCGGGTCGTCCATAGCCCCTTTTCTGAGTGACTTGCTGTTGGCCAAATTTGACAGGGCATTGAATGAAAGGCTTGGTGAATTATCCGTCGTAAAAATCTTTCGTTATGTGGACGATGAGCCCCGGTCGCAGAAGCCTATTCGTTTTTTTTTTTTCTTATTTCGAGCGATAGTGGTTACGGACACCGGCGGCGGCGGCGGACAACTACGGCGCCAAACACGGCCCTTGTTGTGATCTCATAACAGCTTTCGCTGTAAAAAATTGGACGAAGACCGTCGATGTGCGGGCCGCTAGCGAGAGATCCACGGGCCGCGTTTAGGCCCGAGGGCCACGTGTTTGAGACCCCTGCGCTATATAGCGCGAGAGCTACATGATTACTGCCGCAACAGCGTTGGAATGTGCAGGAATAGCATAGGTCCACCGTAGCGGGTGATGTCCCCCTTGCGTCGAACCATATGCATTCAATGAGTAAACGTCGAGAAGCTTATTCGCGCCTTTATAACCAAACTGGAACAAACCCAAAATTAGACCGAAATCGCTTCGTCGACCTCCTGCCAGTCGTACCCGCGTAGCGCAATGGCCGCCTTCTACCGGTAAAACATCGTTAGGAAGGCATACACCATTATAATATGGAAAAAAAGAAGGAGCACGGTACAAACCGGGCGTAACATACACTGCTGAAAACTGCAAGGAGAAGGCACCAAAGAGGAGTTTTACAGATGATATTGAAGAGTGGCACGACGTTCGGGAATGAGAGAAATGAAGGGATTGAGGTACAGCTGCTATGTTCATTCTGCAGAGGTCCACAAACACATTCTAAAATTTGCTCCAGCAGTGGAAGATAAGAACAACGACTGCTGACTCCTTCACAATCCGCAAGGCAGATGTGCGCCCCTGCGGCTAGCGCAAGCAGTACAAGAAACTAGCGCGGCTGGATATGGGATGCAACAGCGCATGGCGTGCTTCAAGCCGGAATCTCTTGATATGATTTTTGGAAGAATATCATGTGAAAAAATAAACCATAAACTATGCCACAAAAAACTGTACTAGCAGTGGTGTGATATATATGAAAATATGCCTTGACAAATAGTTTTTTTTTTCTTCGTTTGGGCTGCTTATATACATATTTCAAACAGTACACGCGGTGCACACGGTTCGTTATAATTTTTATCTATTTACATCGAAGGTAATAAATAACACGAAAGTGTTTTATGCCGGGGTCCACCAAGTACATCCGTCACGGATATGACGTTGATAAAATGGACACCAACGGGTGATAAAGAAAAAAACCAAGAAAAAGATACTCAGCTGGAATCGAACCCACGACGCTGCGGCCGCGACGGCAAGCGCCAGACGCGCTACCACTAAGCCATCTCGGGAGATGCTAGGCACGGCGCGAACGCGCCTTATATCTTTCACACATTCTCTTTCGCGGCGGGCGAAGCGGGGCGGTGCCGCCGTCTGTGAGAGGTGAAACGAAGTAATACTTCACGATCGACACTTACTAGCGCTTACTCCGAGATTGTACGCGATATCTGAGGTCATGGTTAAAGCGTCTCGATACCAGAGAGGTAGAGTGGCCGCGCTGGCGTCGCCGAGGCACCCTTGACGCAGTTACGTTCTTTGCCTTTGGCTTCGTGTTAGCGATCGACGTATGTAACTGCGCGGTAGTAAACACGGACGACGAGAAGATACAAGGACGTGTTAGCGTGCGTCGGCTCATCGGAGTAGTGCATCTGTAGTGTACTAGTACACTATAAGTGCATCTTTCACGTGCACCAACGGGATTTCTCCGCCGCCGACTGCTTCAATTGCGAGAGCACCGACTAACAAAACTGCGGCAAGGACGCGATTTCGACGGGCGAATGTCGTGCCTTGGTGGAGCGAAAGCAGCGCCTGCGAGACAGAGGCCAGCGGGACGCACGCGTTTGCGGCTCAGGCTACGAACCTCTACCTCCCGTGTTGCTGAAGCGCAGTGCGCGTTATGTATGCATGAGCACAGGCGTCGGCTACCCATTACTAGAAAGCGCACACCGTGCCGTTTCTCTCCTTAATTGACCCCTCTTTCAAGAAGTGCATACCGGGTACCAGTGTTGATTATGAGCTTGTTGATATCATCCTTACGCGGGATTCACGATTCGCTGTGTCCAAATATATGTTCACACCGTCAGCTACAACAACAGTTTAATCATGATCATGGGCGTTAGTCGTCGCGATAGAGAGATGCTGTCAACATGGGTGTATCCACGTCAAACGGTGCTATAGCTGCCAAACACGAATAGACATTGTACAAGCTCTCATATATCTCTACACAATAAGCACTACTTCTGTGAAGACACGTTTCCCTTTCGTGTTATACCGATTCCTATGACGGAGGGATCAGCCATGTTTTTTTCGTCTATTTCTCTTGCTGTGACAAGGCGCTACTATGCTGAAGACAGGTGCTACTTATCCAGAAGGGTGCACAATTTACTTTGTCGTTAGAGCATGCTTTAAATTTCAATGCAGAGTGCAATAAAAACAAGTGAAGAGAGCGTACTGTTCTCTGTCTCCGCTGTTTTTATTGCGCTCCCTATAAAAACTTAATCCATGCTGTAAATCACTTTCCTTACTACAATATCTGCTACAAAACGCTCTTGATGATCCCCATTGTATTTGCAGAAAAAATACCCCCGCTACCGTGAGCCCTTTTTTACAAGAAGTAACCGTAGGTTAAAGCATAATTGTTAGCGAAGCATGCACCAACAAAGCGTAGACATTTGCCCCTTAAAACACCTCGCTGTCGATTCCATGTACGGGCAACACCCATGGGCGTCCGGAGGTGCCCCCCCCCCCTTGCGGATAATACTTTTCTATGCAGTTGCGGATTTTGCGGATAATACTTTTCTATGCAGTTGCGATAAGCTACACAGCTTGATTAGCACACTCAGGTCCTGGCCTTCAGGTTTGCCATTCAATTTCGCGCGTTACAAACTACTGACTAATCTTGCCTGTCATGTCACGGCTGTGAAAGAAAGGCTGCCAGTGCTGAAGCCCCCCCCCCCCCCCCCCCCCCCCCCTTGCGTATGCACCCCCTGCAAAATTTCTGCGGACGCCCTTGGCAACACCGCCTAGATTATTGCTCGGGCCCCTGTCGGGGCCTGATCTGCGGTCGGGCCGGGCCGGGTAAGCGAAATATTTTCTCAGGTTCCGGCCGAGCCGCGCCCGGGCGGGTAAACTTCAACGAGTTCCGGGCCCGGGCCGGGCCCGGGCCGAGAATCACGGCCCGTGCAGTGCTCTAATTCCGTATATGCATTCGGTGTCACATCGCCTAAAGAAAATTGGAGAACGCCTCAACGTGAAAGTGGTTTTCAGTGCTCCAAACAAGTTGTCCCAGTTGGCAAACAGGACCTGCCCCGTGAAGAGGCACGGTAAACAGTGCGTGGTCAAGCACAGGACGCAGTATGTCGACTGTGCGCAGGGCGTGGTGTACAGGATCCCAGTGATTCCGCTCCTGCGCCAACTGCGCCAAAGTGCGCCAAATTGGATTTACTGCGCCATCCTGATAATATCGGCCGAAATGGCGCCAAACTGCGCCAGAGGGCCGGATTTAGGGGCATCTACCACCGGCAATCGCACCGCCGGCGCGTAACAACATGTCGTGCAGCTTGATCATGGGGCCGCAAAAGTACAACCACGGACCAAGAATTATTCCGCTGAATAAACAGCGCTCGGCGCGTGCTAACCGAGTAAGCCACGATGCCATGTACGGTGTCGACGCAGCTTCTGTTGTGCAAGTCCGCTCGGCGGCAAAACGCGTTCGCTGCAGAGGCTCGTTACATCTAGGCGAGGAAAGTGTGGCGGCGATTCATCGGCGGACGACATCCGTTCCAGAAACGCTGCTGGTAGCTCGCCTCAAGCGTCGCACGGCACGTAAATAAAGCATGTTCAGTAATAACTACACGCGTGCCCGCTAAAATATGTCTCCCTTATGTTTCGGGACATCGCGGAATGAAGTCTGGAATGCTTGCAATATATAGATATATGGAACAATATCGAAATTTTCCGTGCTTCGCGTCCATGCAAAGATGATCCAGAAGAGCTTTTTCGTAATTCCTTCCACCAGCACATCCAGGTTTGTAATTACTACTCGAGTTGCTCTAAATACCCCTTAACAGGTTCTGCCTTTTGAGCTCGTGTATGCGAGGCTCCCAATTCGAATTCTTGCTTGCTTCTTTGAAAATGTCGTGTCATTAATAAAAGCATGTCTCCTATAGTCGGAGCAGCCGAAATTCGGTTTTAATATGCGCAGCTGTCAGTAGCGGGCTCGTGGCTGATGGCCCTGGTGTCGGAAGGCCCACTGTGAAGTGGCTACGCTATGTTGCTCGTCCGCCCCTCTTTCCAGGGTCAATAGCTGACGGTTAAAAACAGTTTGCGAAGCAATGAATGCGATACCAAGAAATTGAATTGTTTATACGGAGTAAGGCTAGCAGCTCATTCTTTTGGATACGATATCGTGTAACTCAACAAAACGCTGGTTTAAGGGTACATGGTTGCTCTAGAGACCGAAGCGCTTTTCGAGCTGTCAATTCTCTCAACACGAAGTGATGCGTTGAGAGCACAGCAAGTTCACGAGCCGCCTTCTGATGCCTCGAGATAGCGCGCGCCTCAGCGAATGCGCCCTTCGAGCGTCGCAGACTTCCGCCTCCCCCTGGCGTCCCTTCATACTCCTTACGAAAGACGGGTAGGACGTTTCCTCTCTGTTTGATCAGCATCGACGGCAGGCGCCGCACGCGGGTGATGTTATCGCATACAGCCTCCGTGCGACAGACGACCGCCTCGCTTCATTCCCTGCATCGCCAGAACTTGTGACGCCATCATGACGTCATACACCGTGACGTCACGTGATGACGTCATCACATGACATTGTCGCTTTGCTCTGCCTCCGTGATCGGTGCACGCATGTACGCGGTGCAAGACCGCGTTAGGTGCAGAAAGCTTTAGGGGGGGGGGAGCAGGGGAGGATCAATTTACCACCGCGTGAGAAAGAGATGGTTTTCACCCTCGAGTCGTCTTAGGCAAATGCGTAAGATAACCCGGTGAGGTTTTTTGTTTCTTGTTGCA